>NW_005872076.1:60123-112684 GCF_000147115.1 Myotis lucifugus
TAGCTAATTTGCCTACAAACGTCAGGTGGTCATATAATCTGCGTGTGTGTGTGTGTGTGTGTGTGTGTGTGTGTGTATTTAAAAAAAATACATGTCGCTATTTTGGGATACCACAAAGTCCCCCTTTCTCTGCATTCGTGTTATGCACTGGAAAGAGTGCAGATTTGGAATCAAGACACGGTTTTGAGTTACAGCTCTGCCTTTAAATAACCTAAACGATGGCAGGTCACTTTGCCTCACTTTTCCCACCCGTAATGGAGGTGCCAGGCACTGCTGTATGTTGGTACTGGGCAAAGTAAATGAGAAGTGTAAGAGCACTTTGTGAAGCACGGATCTTCACATACATGTAAGGTGCCAGCTTTGTGGGCACACCCAGCTAAAAAACATTCCACTGTGATAGGTGTTATACAGAGACAGCACTTGGGGTGGTTAGGTGAATGGCCTCTGAAACGCCTCCACTGCTAGCTGGGCCTGGAGCAGTTTCTTCTGGGCCATTGTGCTTTATCTGGAAAATAACGCTACTGGGAGAGACTCTTTTGATTTTTTTTTTTTTTTGAGTGAAATTATTTTTTAAGTTATAATTCATACAATACAAAATATTAGAAAATGGGTGCTGAAAAGGTCTGCACTGATTAGTGCATTTTTTATTAGAAAATACACAGTAATTTAAGGAGGAAAATGAAAGTTTTATTTATTTGATTTGGCTGGGTGATGGTAGCACCCATCTTACAGGGTTCCTGTGAGGTTGGAATTCATTGATATCTACCGAGGGCATTTTATGTGCCTTGCACTAGGCACTCAAATGTTAATTATTATTTTTATTGCTACGGTTAGAGTTGATTTGGATAATAGAGAAATTCAGGTACTGCTCGCTGAGTCAGATCCTCTTCTGCGCAAACTGACCAGCGCTCTGAAAACAGGTGTGATGAGTTCCTGAAGTAGGTGTTTGGGTCATCAGCATTATGACTTGAGTGGGGCTGATGGGTCACAGAGGATCTGCTGTGGGAAAGAAAGATGCACAGCATTTACCTGCCCCTTCCCTGCTCAGCAGATCTGGAAGTAACTGTTCATTAATGAGTCACCTGCTTCATTTCACTCATTCCTTTAACGGCCATCTTGAGCTCATGCAGGGCTGAGAGCAGACTTCCTCCACTTTGGTTTCCCCAGCTCCTCCCTGATGTCCTTGGCATGGAATAATGTTTGCTGAGTAAATTGTCCTTATTGGCAGGGCAGGTCCAAAACTGGAGGAGAGAGATCCTGACAAACAGGACTGTGGCTAGAGTCTTGGCCCTCCTGGGAGAGACTCTCTTGACCTTTTTTTTTATTGAGTGAAATTATTTTTTAAGTTATAATCCATACAATACAAAATATTAGAAAATACACAGTAATTTAAGGAGGAAAATGAAAGTTTTATTTATTTGATTTGGCTGGGTTTAGGTGACTTAGAAACTCAATGGGAAGCTCTGGACGAAGGTGGGGCCAGAAACCCTAGTGTGAAATTTAGTTTCTCCCAGATTGCATTTTGCCATCGTTAAGTGTGTGTGCAGGGAGGGGTTTAATCAGCAGACATCTTCACTGTTCTCCTGCTTGGTGGCAGGTAGCAGTAAACCCAGTTCCTGGACTCAACTCGAGCATAAGTCACCTGGGAAATGTGTTAAAAATGGTGTTTCCTGGGCTCCACTCTCAGGCCCGGAGGTTGGACTGAAGGCCTGGATGCAGCACCCAGGGAATAGGTAGCCTCTTGGACTGTAGGGTATTGGAAGAGCAATGTGCGTGACATCACAGTCTGTCTGGATAGCTTACAGTTTCCTTATGCTTCACAAGTTTCATCTGTTTCAAAGAACAGAAACAGGTGTATGGCCTTGAAAAGACCAAAATAAATCCAGAAGCATGTAAGGGAGGCTGTGTGGAGGCCTTCAGATTGCCTGCTTTTCATAAGTAACTGAAAATTGAAGCAACTCAGATGGGTTTCTGTGTTGGATTTGATGCTGCTTAAGATGACCAGTGTAGAAGCAACTGTTCCCAGCTTCTTTATTCAGAGAGCTCGGATCTCAGAAAGCTGTCAGTTTGAGACTGAAATAGAATATTAGTTCTCCAGTGGCTGAGTGAACACTGAATATAATTCAATCGGGGGCCAAAGGGCCAAGAAATTATCTCACCTCAAATAATGACAACCATAAAACAGTGCCCCTCACTCTAAGCAAAGTCTTCTGCCTCTAACTTGAAGAGAATCGAGGTGTTTTGTCTACTTCAGTTTCCTTGGCTTCTCTCCATCCTCCCTGGCGTTTGCCCTTACCTTCACCTGTCCCCTTTTCCTTCACTTTTCTGTCCTTGTCCAGACCAGCCCTTTTCCCTTGGTAGGGCAATGCCCACGTACCTTGGTTCTTTCACCTGCTCCCCCTCCTGTGGATCTTTTTTCCTGCCAATATGTTCCTTTCCTCTTAGAGGCAGAAAGGCTCTAACGTTTGCTGGGCACCTGGGTCCTGGAGTGACAATAACCATGAAACCGAGTCACAGCCAACCCACTGTCAAACCTCAGCAGCCCTCCCCATTCTCCACTCCCTCGTCTTATTTTGATTCATCCTGTGCTTGAGTACTTTCCCTAAAGAAGACCCTCTTCATCATCTTTGTTAACTGACCAGTCTACTAAATTGAAATCCTTTTCCCTAGAAGGACACTAACTTATCAATGGCCCTCAAGGCAGCAAACCTGTCTTCATTTTACACCTGAAGAGACAGACCAGGTGGGTGGAGGCTGCTCCAGAGCCCTATCCTGTGCAAGGCATCATCTGCTGCACAGCCCCGGGCCGTACCCTCCTGCTTCGAGCCTCTCCACCCACTGCCTCCCCCCTTCACTGCTCAGCTTCCTAGAAGCAGCCCGCCTTCTGCACTGCCATTTCTGGAGCTCTGTGCGGGGCATTTTCTACCTCTCATCCCAGTGGTGCCTCCATCAGACAGGAAGCCATGAGAGGGTAGACCCACTGCTGACTTGTTTTCCATTTCCTGGCCCAGCATTTCACTCAGGAATGGGCACTCCATCAATGTTTGTTGAATGAGTGAGTGAGTGAATGACTGAATGCCACAGAGCAACTCAGGAGCAATTGAGCATGGTTTAAAATGAAGTGCATGGAGGTATTTTGCAGACTGTATGTGTTAGAAATTCACAGCTCACTGGAGGGCATATGAAAGTTTGCAGGAAGAGGGGTCTTAAAACTGTCTTAGGGTTTGGTGAAGTGAATCAGTTGTGGGGCATAAATTATTTTAATTTGGAAAGGAATATCAAATGTTCATTGTGAATATTGGGGGAAACTATTTTCCACATCAGGATTTTTCAGGGATAAATAAGATTACTTCTAGATTTTGCTACTTTTTTTTAGGAATTAATAGATGAATAGGAAAAAAAAAAACAATGGTCATTTTGCCGAGCATAAAGTCTTAATTGACAGAGCTAATGATCTCGACAAACCTGTGTTGAAAATGTCACTTTCTATTATGTGCCTGGAAGTGCAGATGGGGAAACAGATTTTTTTCTTTTTGCATAACTTCATTAAGTGCTTAGGAAGAGTTCTCTTCTATGCCACCTTCCTCAGCCTGAGGAGTTGGAGACTAAATCTAAACTCGGAATGCCTCATGTTTCCTATGAAAGGGTTGACAGTTGTCATTTACTAACAGGCCCATGTCCTTCTCACAGTCCCCTTCCTCAGAGTGTCCGGGTGACTGTTAACTCCAAGGTGAGCCAGACGTCAGCCTGGCCAGAGAGGTGCATCGCTGTGTCTCCCTGACCTGTCTCCTTCCCCTGGGTGTTGTTTCAGTCTCTCTAGCTCCGGCCGCTCCCAGGCTCCTCTGTTCCTTCTTCCCTGAGAAAACTAAGAGCGTGTGACATGAACTCCTGTTTCTTGTTTTCTCCCTGGGAAAGAATTCTCCCCGGTAGCTCAGGTGAGCCCTGGCTGTGTCAGGTGCCTGTGACATTGCTCTGTGCTGTCTCTTCATTTCCCTTCATTCTCAGACTTTCCTTCTGTCCTGTTTTATCCCCTTGGTTTACAGAACATCCCTGTGCCTTTGAAACAATGTCTTGTCTACCTTCTGTCTTTAACCACGGCTTTTATCAAGGATATTTCACCTCCCCACTACCTTGCCAATGGTACCTTGCCAATGGCAAGCTCTCTGGTGGGTCTGGGGGCCACCATTCACCGATTCCAGGGGCCCTTCCTAGCATTCAACCTTACCCAGCTCATTCTCAGTGTTCCCCAAGATTCAGGACCTCAGGCTAGGGGTTAGACCTGGGTTTCAAAACCCAGTTCTGAAGTCTTTTCTCATCTGTGACTTAAGTAAAAAAGTTGGATTTTTTGCTTCCTGTTCCTAGTGAACAGTTTAATAAGGGTCTCTTTTATAGGTGGTGCTGAAAAGGTCTGCACTGATTAAACGATTCTCTCATTGACTGTGTTTCCACACATTGACTATGCCAACAAAATGGTATTCTTAGACTGTGAGATAGTGTTCCCTCTGATGAAAACGAGAGTGAAATCCATTTCATAACTATTGATCAGTTAGGCATTTAATTAAGAAGCTATAAGGCAAAATGTAATCGTTATGGGAAAGGAGTAGTGAGATTCACATTTTCTGACATACTGCTTGGCCACCACTCGCTGTTCTCTCGAGCTGGAAGCCGATGACGCTCAATGCCAGCCCTCGCATTCTGGCCTCCCCTGTCCTCCTCCTCGGTTTCACACCCTATTGACTTTCAAGGTAGACTAACTAACAATGCTTTATAGAGGACTTTTCTTCATTTTTTATGTTTTCCTTAGTAATTTTAATACTATTGGGAAACTAGACAATAAGTATTGATGACATCTTTGTGCCTGCTTTTATTTATTTCTTATTTTTTTACTTTTCTAGGCAGTACAGTAGTGCTTGAAAGAGTTCCGATGCCTATTTTAGATTTTTAGTGAAATGAAAGAGAATTTTTTATCAACTGAAGATGAATATAAAATCATTTTTTTTTTTTTTTAATGAAAAAGAAAGCTCTCAGCTACTCTACCCAAAGGCACGGACATTTTAAATTACATTTGCTTGGTCAAGTGGCTGTCTTGACTTGCTGTAACAACATTTGTTTGACTCTAATAAATATAACCCTATAATTCAGTACATTGCAGTTTTAATGGGATTAGTTTTACCAGTAAGGTTAAAATATTTGTTTTATTTATTAAATCTCAGGATAATATGTTTGAAAGTTCCCTTCGGGAGAAACAGAGAGGTTATCTAGACTTTTCTGAGCAGTAGCTCTTTATTGGCAACTTGATCTCATAACCGAGAAGTGGAGCTACCTCGTGCTCTGGGGCCTCTATACCTCACTTCCCCTTCAGATGGAACATAATTCTGCTCCAGTCATGGTGACCAGAGAAATAGTGTTGGGGATTTTCTCTTTGATTGGTACCTTTTGAGCACAGTGTAAGCATGGGCAGTAGAGAACAGGAAGGATGAGAAAAGTCCTGAGATGGAGAAGGGACCAGCACGCTCAGGACTGGCTGTCCCCAGACTCTGCCCACAGACGCACTGAACCCAGAGCTGTGTCCCCAGATTCTGCCAACAGATATGCCTGCATGGGCCTGGAAACACACTGAACTCAGAGCTGTGTTCTCAGACATGGGTCTCACCCCACCTCCCTGTGACCCGCAGCCGGAAGTGGTGCAGCAGGGACCTTTACCCTAGTTTTGTTATCATTGGGATTTACTCAGAGCAGCTGGTAACAGAGTAGCCCATTGTGATGTATGGATATTCCTGCGAAGTGCCTAAGACTGGACACTGGGAGATTTATGCAGCTGTGGGAGTCCTCCTGAATTAGGGTTGACTCACTCCATCAGCACTTGGCCTTGCTTATCCAAACCTGTGTCTGACATATATGGGTTCTCAGGTTCTGTGTCGCACAGAGCATTTAAGGGTCCAAGGTTCATTTCCCGAACAACATTGACAACTGGGAGAGTTGAAAGTAGCAGAAAGATGTCAGAACTTTGAGATAATGCTGCTTTTATGATTGATAAAGCTGTGGGGTGTCTCAGAGGCTGTTCAGAAATGTCACGAAAGTGATAGGAATTCCAGATAATAGAATATAGGAGCTTGTTGGGACACCAGTGTGACACAATTCTAGTGAAGAAAAGACCAGAAAGTAAATTCCAGACGGGAGTCCTTTCGTTAAACTGGGTGAAGGAAAGGAACACAGCTCTGCATGCATCTGGTGTAGACGTGTTTTCTGGGACAGGGTCCTTCCCATCCAGGACGAAGGGAGCTGGGCTAGATGGGCTCCGGTTACATCCCGGTCTGCGATCGTATGACTGCAGGCAGGAACTTTTATATGGTGTCCTTTCTGGTGGTTTGGCAAATAATAGATTTAGCCTTAGTTTTGCTAATATTGTCTGCCTCTAAGCTTTATAATGTCCTTTCAAATAAATTTACACTGAATTTTAAATGAGAGCAATATTTACCAACCATTTTTCTAGAATTTCACACACACAAAAAATGTATTTACCATATCAGAACTTATGCTTTATTTATAAAAGTAGGATAACTAATAATCCTTTGCTTTAAACTTCAAAAATGCGTTGCCTCGGTCCTTATCCCAGCCCCATCATTTATTAGCTGGGTAACCTTGGACATGCCATTAACTTCTGTGTCCTTCGGTTTCCTCATCAATACAAGGGGCCCAGTAACAGTGCCCATTTCATAGGGATCAGGATGATTTAGTTATACAGTCCACATAAAGTTCTCAAAATTGAGTTCCTTACAGAGTGCTTAACAGATGGCACTACCCCTCTTCCCCTCTCAGTCTCTTTCTCTCTCTTCTTACTCTCTCCTGGAGATCCAGAGAGCTTTCCCATGCACCGAGCCCTGGCAGTTCCTCTCCTGGGACAAGGGTTTATATGCATGCTCTCCTCTCAATGACCGGTAACTCTGATCACACTAGCTTGAATAATTTAACCAGAGTCCAAACAAAGTCTTCATCCTGAGTCATTGAAAGCTAAAATTGTTAGAGTGAAAAAGAAATACCATGAAGCCAATAATAATAAATTCTTGCTTGCTTTTTGGATACAAATATGTTCTTCTAAAACAGTAACTGCCTTAGCCATTCTGTTTATTTCTAGTTTCTTTAATAAGTTGAAGGGGTTGCAAGAATGTGTACCTTGTGAATAAGCATTGATCACGTGGTGGGAACTGTCCACCATCTTCATGGAGCAAAGGAGAGGTTTGATTGTGATTTAGAATCCTTAAGTTTCTCAGCAGATGGAGATATTTTGAGGGGGAGCATGTCAAATGCAAAAAAAAACACAGAGGATTTAAGACTTAGAAGATAGAAGTTGCTTGTCTGGCCCCCTTTTCAGATGAGGAAACCGAGGCACAGGGTTGGGTGATCTGAAAGTGACGGGCTAGCCTTTTCACAGGTGTGCACTCTGCTGGGTGAGCTGGAGTGTGGTGAGGAAAATGGTGACTGCTTGGTACCAAGGACTGGTGGACTTGGTCATGTTGCTCCTCATTGGATTCTTAAAATAGAGTAGTGATTTCTTTTTTTTTTTTTAATCCTCACTTGATATTTTTCCACTTTTTAAAATTTTTTTTTAGATTTAGAGAGAGTGGAGGAGGAGAGACAGAGAGAGAGAAACATCAAAGTGAGAGAGACACATCAATTGGTTGCCTCCCACATGGGGATCGAGCCTGCAACCGAGGTACATGCCCTTGACCAGAATTGAACCCGTAACCCTTCAGTCCGCAGGCTGATGATCTATTCACTGTGCCAAACCGGCTAGGGCAAGTAGAGCTTACTTTAAATAAATGTACTGAAAGATATATTGGGGTAAAGGGGAAGAGAGAGAGAGAGATAGAAAAGATTCTCTGACCCCTAGGCAAGTGGGAAAATATTCTGTTCATTAGAGATGGAAGCACGAAGAAAAGGACCAAAAGCTATTTCTGGGGAAGCCTGTGGGCAGTCTCTCTGCCAGGGGTGCCCAAGTGGGCAGAGCTTTTGATGGGGATATGGGAACCAGATTACCTGGGTTGTGATTGGATTACCTGGTCCTCCCTCTCATCGCCTTTGGAGTCGTGGTGTGGAAAGTTGTCACTTCTTTATTCTTTCTTGTCATTCTGGCCATATCCTAAGAGAGGAAATCCGTCCACCAGGTGGCAGCTCTCCTCCACCACAGGGAGCAGGTCAGGGGAAGTGTACTTCTTACTTGGATGCCTCTGCAAACGAGGCATTAGGAATTTCCTGGTGGTCAAAAAAGATGTGGGCCTTGCCTCACTGAGCATACCTACTGTGGGGAAGAAACATTAATGGAATATTCGGACGCACACACAAGCTGAGGTCAGCCTGGGAAAGAAGGGCCCAGGGCGGGGAGGATATGGAGCAGAGTAACCTGGGTGGCTGGAGAAGGTGGCCCTGAAGAGGGTGATCTGAGTAAAGTCACTTACCTGGCTGCCCCTATGTCACCGCCCTAGAGGATGTTCACCTGTCTGTCCACCTGTCACATGGCACCTAGCAGAGTGCTTTCCACTTCAGAGAGAGTCGGTAAATAAAACAGTTGTTGGATGAATGAATTTCTAGTCCTAACCTATCTTCAACTTTTTTCTGAGACAGTAAATATTGTTGAATGAGTAAAGAATTGACAATCAAAATGTTGATGGATTATGCCTCAGTTTGGCTGATGGTCCATCTTCAGGGTGTACAAACAGTAACCAGTCGAGTTTTGAAAGTACATAAATTTCCATTTAATTCAGACTGGATGCAGGCTATAGATTTCAGTGTCTTCCCATGGAAACAATTCTTTTGTCTTAAAGTAATTTTATACATTTATTGAACCATGCTGATATTTCTCCACTAATCTCATTTTCTTAGTTAAAAACTTTTTATTATTAAGTAATACACACTTGTTATAGAAAAATTATATATAAGTGAAAAGCAAACAATTTAAATGTGATGTGTATCGATGTATTTATTTGATTATATTGAGTGAATTCAAAGAACTTTATGATGGAAAATTCCCTGAAGAGTTGGATGTAATCTGTGTTTAAATGTAAAAGTCTTAAAAATTGATTTTTCCTCTCAAGAGCCAAATTCATGAACCATGCTTTGATTCTGATTTATGGTCATCAAAACTAAATTCTAGATTCAATAGATATTTTCAATTTGTCATTATGTTAAACTGTGTTCCATCCACTTGGAGAGTGAAATATGAGCAGAAGGGCTGGTTGACCTAGAAACGTGCTGCCTGCCTTACACACTGCGTGTCAGCTGCCTTGGGGGCCCAGCGTTTCAGGGCACATTTTCCTTCTGCCCCCCGTTATTTCTGCCTTTGCTCTGTTTTTCCTGCCTGCCATCTTTGGGTCTCCTATCGGCTGTCAGCTTTCTTCCTTTCATTTTCCATCTCCCACTTCTCCTCAGTCAGCTTCTTGTAGGGAAATACCTCCTGCTCATCCCTGAGCCCTTCCTCTGTGGGTGGTGCGATCCAGGCCTTCACGGTGGCTCCGTGGAGCTGCCTGGGGCCCCTCGCCCTCTCCCCACTTTGTAAAGAACCTAACATTTGCTGAGACACCAGATCCACACTGTGCTTTGGGGAGGGTGCCACTGGGCTGTCCGATGGAGGAATTTCTCCTGGCATTGAAAGCACCAAAGGTGTCTTGGTTATGTGAGATGGGGTCACATTTCCAAAACTTATAACTGCACCCTCACAGAAAAAGTCTGAGGTCTGTTACTGATTGTATCCTTACAGAAAAAAGAAGTGGAACCATCACTAGAGTTAGGTGTACCTGTCCACAGCTAGTTAACCCGGCTGTTCCTTTTAACGTATGCTTAAGAAGTGAGGCCAAATACAGTCTTAGACATGGTTTAGTTAGAACATTTTAATTGCATACTGTTATGTTTTTTTGTCAGACAAACTAGGTACAGTTTTGTCATTTCTGATACTACAGAGCCATTACTGAGTCACTGAACTACTGTAGATAGTGTTGAAATTAACAATTGATTATATATTATAGCAGGCTATAAATTCTTTTAAATACAGTGTTTAGGAGTCATTTTTATGAACTGAGCCACTTTCCTTTTAGTATATTTAAATGCCTCATTGAGGGTGATTATTAAATGTATTCAACTTGGTTTCCCTATAAGACTCAGTCTAGGTAGAAATGAATGAGTATTCGATGAGAAGTGTGTGTATCTTAGAGACTGTTTATGTATTCTAATCCTTTTTACCCCTCCCCCCTTAGAGAATTTTGAAGCTTTCTTTAGGTTAAATGTGTTTCTTTTGAGAATTATTTTGGGAAATACCTTTATATATTTGTGTGTGTTAATTTTTATTATTCAAAAAATGCTTTTTGTTAGATGCCAAAAAACAACTTTAACTCAAATGTGTTTTGTTCCTGGTCAGAACAGTTAATGTTTCAAAGCTCTTTCACATCTAGATGTTTCTGAATTAGGATTCACGTAATAATGAATTCTGCTTATTTTGGGTTTCCACAAAGGTTTGTTGTCTGAGCTTAAAATAAGACTGCAGCTGATCTGCGTAACACATATTAACTGTTTATTTAGTTTAAGTACATGTCTGTATCTCTCATTTCTGATCAACCTGGAAAATTTGCATGCTGCAGAGCAGCCATCTTCTTCTATACTTTATTAAATATCTGTCAATTATAAATATCAAGGTTTTACATTAATGTCAAGATAGTACATCAAAAATTCATGGAATATGTGACTTTTTCCAAGGGTATTTAATACTTAATGCATTTGTGTCATTTTTCTTTCCAGAGATATTGACAGGTTTTATTAAGTGTTTGTTAGGGAGATTTCATTTTTATCAAGGGACTATGAAGAGAAGCTGCATGCTAAATCAATTTTTTAAAGCCAGAATATTGTTCATTTTTTCATCTTCAAACTCTTGTAATCCATAGGTTTTATGTAAATTTCTTCTTGGTTTATTTTTGTTTTATGTGAGTGATAGTTCAAGACAGAACTTTAATAAGGATCAAATATGCTGACTGTAGTGCTTTTTAATTTCCTTAAGCATAGCTACCAGACCCATGCAATATGGTAAATTCTTCAAAATGTCATACTTACATATTTAGCAATATTACTTCTTTTTATTGAAGCCAAACAAATGATTTTAGATATTAATCTTTCCCAAACATAGTGATTATTTTGTACTAGGTACAATATTACTGTGCCTCGTCTGCATCCCTCCTAGAGAAGGGTGTGGGGAGGGCTTTGCAGTGGCGCCTGGCTGGGCATAGAAAATGAGGGTCCTCTTTTCAAAGCGAACTCTATAGGGCTTCAAGTCTGATTATGAGCTATGGCAATTGTTAATTTCTCCAAGAGCAAATATTTATAATGCTCAAGAAAGTGAAAATGCCAATCGCTTAAAAAGCTGCAGACAATCCATGGCTAGTTTCTCATCCTGTACGTGAGGAGTGGAGGGGATTTGCTGTGGCAGACCCCATGATCTCTCCTTCACTGGCGCCTCTGCCGGCCAGACACCCCCCTCTGCACCCCTCCTCTGTATATCCCAGCTGTCCAGCTAACTGGCCATGAAGAGGAAGTTTTCTGTTTTAATTTATATGTTTATTTTTGAAGTACAGGTTAATAATACCTTCTACTGGAGAGGGTATGTCATAATAAACAAAATCCTTACAGGATTTTGCTCTAGAAAGTCAGGAATATTCAGTTATCCTTCCTTTAAAGTACGAGCTTAAATACTAGCATCTATGAACATTTTAGGAACTTTCAGGTTAAGATGACAGTTTTTACAAGACATATTTTTAAACTTTAACTTGGTCTTCCACAGGCTTGGTTTCTAAGCAACAACAACAACAGTATCATTCTGTCCAGTGTTTTAAAAAATATCACTGTCCAGAGCTTCAACAAAGAGTGTTTGGGATAGACATTTTTCTTGTTCATTTTTTCAGGATATGTGAAAATATTTCTTTTCGGAGCTAAATGTTTTTTTTTTCTTGTTTTTTTTTAGCTAAATGTTTTTCATATGCAAATCATTTCTAATCTTTGAATGTTTAAAGATCCTTGTAAAACTATTACATAATAATTTTAAGCGGTAGAGCAGGTGTTTTTGGAAACAGATTTGCTGGAGTAAAGCTGAAGCCTCGCCATGCTAGATAAACCTTGCCCTGGCGTGACTGTCACCTGTCCACCCTGACACCAGTAGGTGGCGATCGTGCCACAGTAGTGAGAGCCCTGGCGAAGTGGGAGTGATTTGCCTTTCTCTTCTTGCCTTTCTCGGTCCTGTCACATTTTGCTTCAGTGTAACTGTTAGGTGCATGCGTCTGTGGCGGGTAGCTTTTTCGACCAGAATTATGTGCAGTAGGCACACTGTATTTTTTTAAGCAGATAAGAACAGCTATTTCTGACAGATTCTGAAGATATTACATAACCCCACAGCCAAAATATTCTTAATCTGAAGAAAGCATTTGTGCATTTTTCTTGAGTTTTCTTTACAACTTCATCAGGACTGTGAGCATGAACTTATATTTTTGGTAAGAAATGGATACAAAGGAAGGAGAACATTTTGGAGAGTGAATGCTTTGTCTTTTTCATCCTTGAGGAGGTTGCTGTCATTTGAATTGTTTCTGTATTGTCCGAAGCTATTTAAGATGTCCCAGTGTCGAGTGTCAGAAGATTCTTTTTCAAGTCGTTTTGACAGCCAAGCATTCCAGTTTTGAGAATTTTCATTTTTTCTCCTATTTAATAAGTTGAACTTTTGGGGAGGTGCGATCAAATTTTTGAATACTTAAGGGATTTAGCATTGGAATTTACCAACTTTCAAAATACCATAGTGCATTCCACAGTTTAAGTGAATTAAAATATTTTAAAGTAAGAAAAGCAACAGTGCTTTCCCACCTCCTGGAGTTTGAAAAGAGATGGGATGTGCCGGGGATGGGAGGCTTTATTTCATTTGTACGCACAGGGAAATGTTAGCCACAGGATTTCCGAGGTTTTCTACGGTACGTTTCATCATCAAATCAGTTTTGGAAAGAGGGACAGTTCTCTTGCTGAATTTGTACTTGAATGAGGAAAAACCTGAGCGCTCTTGTGATTAGGTTTTGTAATTCAGTGGAAAGCATCTTTCAGACTCAGGACATAGCCATGCTTGTCGTTTGTTGCAGAAGAGGAAGTAAGAAGCTCCGATCCGTCTCTTAGGTTCTCCCACCTTAGTTGGTTGACCATGGCATCGATCTTTTTAATCCCAAAGATAGGCTTTCCTGGTATTCCTAGAGGAGCTAGAAAATGCCCAGGGCAGCACATTATTTTATGTATTGACTTAAAACTTCTTTAATTTCATTTTTATTACAACACTTAAAAACGATGTGACTATTTTTATATGTTGACTTTCCTTCCAAAGGGTTAAAACTGGGCTAGGGATTAGAGGGGAGCAGCGGGCACCTGGGAGCTAACACCCATTGGCAGCCTTTTGTAATATATAATTTGCCTAAAATTGCGCACTGAGCACAAGCTTTTGTTTTCTAATTGATTTACGGTTTGAGCCACTTTTACCTCATCCCCTACTGTCCTGCATACGGTGCCAGCGAGTACATTACAGTGAGCGATGATAAATTACTGTGCACTTGTGATGCTAATGCGTCAAGAGTAAAAACTGCGTGCTACATGGAGCTTCATGCATTAACAGTGGTGCAGACACAGAACAGCAGAATTTCATTTGTATCTCAGAAATCACCATTTGTTCATTTGATCACTTACTGCAATCTGTCTATCAGACTGTAATTGAAACTGAAGATTAAAATGATACTGTTACAGCTTTTAATTCCTTAATTGAGACAAAGTTTTTAAGTGCTTGCGAGGTCTAAGGTGCGGGGGAGGGGAGTGTTGTGAAGAGAGAATATGAAATGTATAAAATTTTCTCGTAAGTGTGAAGTTTTGGATATTTTTACCAAATGTTCTTTTGTCCAGAAAAATAAGTAGTAAAATTTAAATATGCCGATCTCTATTTTTCAAAAAAATCTGTTTGTAAAATTTATTTTGTAATTTCACAGAACTGTATTTTTCCTGATTTTTTTTGTCCAGGAGCCACATTTACCATGTAGATGATTCATTTGCACATAACACGTTGATTCCCATCCAAATGATTTAAGTCAGAGATAAATGAAAGAACTTTCCATTTATTAGAGTGCCTTTAATTGTCCCTTTTATTGATGTAAGGGGAGATTTGAAATCTAGACATAAGGGCCGCGCAGCACATTATGGCACAAGACACAAAGGAAGTCTGCACGGATGGACACTGGACTTTGTGGGCTCCAGGTTTCTGTCGAGTGGGCGTGCCTACCTTTTGTGAAGTCAGTCCACCTTAAATTTTATTTTTGTGCCATGTCCATGGGTTCTAGTATGGAAAGAGGAAAAAGCAGATTTATGGCGGCTGCTGGGCACAACAAATTAAGTTGACAGTGATGTATGAGAGCATAATAGCATGATGATCCCTCAGCAGCGGCTGGACGCCTCCTGCTTCATTTGGCTCTTGTTAGGATCTGTTAGGCAGCTAAATAATGAAATTCTGCTGACTGATTTCTGTTTTCCCTCTTTCTCTTCTCACCTCTGCTTTCTAAAACTTCTAATTCCCAGACCCATCCTCATGCCAACAAACTGCCCTTGAAGGATTCTTTCACTTATGAGGACTACAGGTTGGTATGGTGTGTGTGTGTGTGTGTGTGTGTGTGTGTGTGTGTGTGTGTGTGTGTGTTGGGGGGTGGTTTCTAAGTGAATTTGGGCTCTTGGAAGTGAGAAATGCTTCAGCAAGAAGTGACCTGTGTGGCCATTTAAAACCTCAAGACAGAGACAGTCTTTCAGAAGTTATAATGACAGCTGGGACCGGTGTCAGCATTTTAATAGCTGAGGAGAAATTGCCATTCACCTGTAATGGTGGGGAATTAGTTGAGGCAGCCAAGTGATACTTGGGGTGGTCGTGAGAATTTTTTTCTTTTTAAAAAGACTGTTTTAGTGTAAAGTTTTGGTCTTCATTTAGAACAAAAGATTTAATTCACTGCACAATATAATAAAAACTAGCCCTCCACATTTTGTAGCATTTTTAAAGGATTTCTGATCAGAAAGGAGTTATATTGTTTGCTTTTCACTGAGGCTTAAAAGAGGGTGAGGTTCGTCTTGACGGGGCAGAGAAGACCCAGGGCCGGAGAACTCTGTTCTGGGCCCTCCTCCAGAGTGTTCTTCCAGGCCTCGGACTTGGCGGGAACCTTCTCCCTTAGTCGCTCACTCCTGGATTCCCTGTGGCTCCTTTTCCTTCCCCTCTCCCTTCCTGCTCTCAACCCCAGGTCTAATTTTAAATGCTGTTGAGGAAGCCCACCCATCACCTTTGGTACTTAGGAAAAGCTTTAAAGATATGTGAGCAGTCAGACAAATCTCAGCTTCTGGTCAGGTTACTACTGGGATGGGCTTTCAAGTGTCCTGACTCTAATGCACCTTTTCTCTGCTTGGTACAGGTGGGCAGTCTCTTCTGTGATGACACGACAAAACCAGATTCCCACGGAGGACGGTTCCCGGGTGACCCTGGCTCTCATTCCTCTGTGGGACATGTGCAATCACACCAATGGCCTGGTAATGACCTCCGCGGTGTTGTGCTTAATCAGGGAAGCCATTGTGGTTAAACTTGAAAGTGGGCATTCCACCTACACACCGTTTTCTCCCCTGATTGTCTCCTCCAAAGGGAGCAAACACCCCTCCCGCCGCCCACAAACAGAGGCTGGTATTTTTCTCTCCTTGTGTTTACTTAATCCCGAAAACCGACCGGGAACTTGAATCTTACATCACTTTTGAAAGCCGCAGTGAACTGCATTTATTTGTGAAGCCATAATTCCAGCCTAAACATTAATTTTCTTATGTTATTGAACCACAGACTAAACCAAGTTTCTGTCTTCTTATTCTTTTTAAAATACCGATTTATTGAAAAACCTTTCTTCCTTGTTTTCCTTTTATGTTCCTTGTTTTCTTCCTTTGCTGACTGTACTCCAGTTAGGTACGGTTCTGTGGTTCCTTCCTGCCCCCTCCCTTCACCTGACACACTGACACATCCTTGGCCCCAATTATTAACCTGCTTTTGTTTGGGAGCCGGCACTGGATTCCTGGTGCTGGGGTGGGAGGGGGTGTACTTGGCCATTGGCCGTGACTGCAGGACTCATTTGGCATCATCAGACTGGGGAGTGCTGGGTAGGAGACATGAAGAAAACAGAGAAATTTTATGATTGTTAATTACGATGCACAAAAGAAGGAAGCTGCTCTGTGCTTCTCAGCATTCTTTGGATTCCAAGTAACAGCGAAGTTGACGGCTCTCTGTGCTGAGATGGGTGTCTGAGAAAGAGATCCTGATATTAGTGCATCGAAATATGATCAACTTCAGAATAGTTTGCATTTTTAAGCCTTATACTGGTATACTGGTTTGGTTAATTTTTTTTCAATGTCAACTTTCTTTGTTATTAGCAGTATTATAAATAGAATGGAAAAATGCTATAAATGAGTATTTCACATTTAATTCCACAAAACAGTGAGCACATGTGTAAAATCGCATACCCTCCTGCTGACCTGGGAAATGTCTAGCAACAAGTACACGCTGAAATTGTAGCGAAGTAGTCCCACCTTTATACTTATATTTTTGCCTTAATTTATATATACTTAACATAATTAGCCATTTTAAGGAATAGTAGCATGTTTTACCATTTATTTTCATTAATGAATAATATTTTACATTCTTTGTTCTGTATTTACTTTCCCTTCAGAGCTGTTTTAAACTGAAGTTTTAATATTTTCAAATAGCTTTTAATATTTGACTATAGTTGACTATAGTATTTTTCTTTCTTTTTCTTTTTCTTTTTTTTGATTAGATCATTGGTTCCTGAACTTGATTGATCATTACGGTTTATTTTTTTTGTATCTAAAATTTTAAAAGTACACTTTATTGTAAACACACAAAACCAGTTAAACAGTCCAGAAGCTTGTGCTGTGAATGTGGCCCTACCCAGCTGCAGGGCCCCTGCCTGGGGCCTCCCAGGTCACTGGTGAGGGCTTCCTGTGCATCTCCCAACCTTCACTGCCATGTGAACTCTTACACACTCCCATACACACTGGTGTTTATGTTGCTTTCATGTAAACGGGATTAACTATTCACTTTTTCCTCTAAAAGTAAAGAAAAAAGTTAGATTATCTCAAAACAAAAATAACGAATTGATGACAACTATTCATGCTGTATTTTTTTCTAAATACCGTCTTTAACTCGCCACAACCCTGGCAAAAACACTGTTCACCTTCAGAAGGTTTACCCACCATGTTAGCACTTTCCTACGGTTAACCTTGTGGAGCTGTTCCCATTGTAATTGTACACCCTGGTGGGAAATTTCGTCTGGTAGAATTTAAGAATCTATTTTAACACTGCAGAATTGTGTATGCTATGTATTAGCAGTTAATCTCTTTTTAAAAGGTACTTGAAGTTAAGGCTGGCTTTTCAGACAGTAGATATTCTTTTGTGTGTGTCGATCCTGACAGTTGGTGTCTGTCTGTTCTGACTATCATTGAGGGAATAGACAGAAATTTATAACCCAGCAACGCTGTGTGCTTCCAACAATGTCTCCAAACCTGCTCACGGGAGCAGTGGAAGATCAAGTCTGTGCCAGTAAGGAGCATGGGAAGCAGAAGGAGGCGAAGGCTGGTCAGATCTCTCAGCCACAGGCTCTGGTGAACGTGAACTGACTCTGGCCACTCGCAGAAACAAATTCAACAAGTGTATGAGACGTTCTATTAAGCTGTAAGAAATAATATGTCTTTAAGTTCAGAATGACTTGTTCAGAATTCATGAAGCAGCAGGTTTCCTGTCTGGAGATTGTTGAATTTGCAGAGAAGCACACCTGTGTGGTGCGTAGACCACTGTGTGAGCTCCAGTGGGTACTGCGTTCGAGTAATTGGCCCTGACATTTGAATTGTGACTGCAGTGAGGGTGCAGGAGCCTTGAAACTCACGCAGAATTGCGGGAGACTCTTTTTCAGGGTCTTTCTGTTTGACTATTGAAAAATCTAAAACATTTAGATTCACATGAGTCTTCCAATAAAAGCCCAGCTTTTCCCAGTAGCAGAGAAGGCACCCCACTCAACCTGTCCCCACTACACCCCCCCAGCACACAGGCCCAGTGCCCT
The DNA here is from genome assembly GCF_000147115.1 of Myotis lucifugus. Taxonomy (NCBI): domain Eukaryota; kingdom Metazoa; phylum Chordata; class Mammalia; order Chiroptera; family Vespertilionidae; genus Myotis; species Myotis lucifugus. Next base: position 78,312 of record NW_005872076.1, read on the forward strand.
GTGGTTTCTCAGACACCAGCACGTGCCCACCTCAGGGCCTTTGCACCTGCTGTTCCCTCTGCCTATACCACTGTCCTGGGATGTCTCCAGGACTCCTCACAGCACTCCTCAAGCGAGGCCGTCCCAAGCACCCCGCACAAGATCATCTCACCGCCCCTTCCATAAGCCTCCCTTCCTGTCCTGTTGTCTTCTCCTGTATTTCTGCCTGTTCATTTTTACGTATTGTTGGCCTTTTCTACTTCCATGTTCCCCTTTCCCTGTCCCTCCTGCTTCCCCTGACTGCCTTCCTGTCTCTTCATACCCCGTGACATCCATGTGTGCCCACACTGTCGAGTTCCAGACCTTCAGGGCTGGAGTTGATGGGCAGTTCCTATCCCATACCTTACTATCAAAGTCATGTTTGGGGTCAGAAAAGTGATTTCAATGTTGGGTAGGAACTTCATGGAGCTCTTCTGCCAGACTACCTGGCTTCGTTTATTTCTCATGGCTTCCCTGTTTCCTGTTGGTCTTGCAGCATTGTGAAGGATTTCTAGATACTGGTTAAATACCCATTGCTTCAGGGATGTTGAGTTTAACAGTGAGTGTCACATGGCCTTTGATCCCAGAATACTGTTCCCTAGACTCAAGGTGGTTTATATTTTGGACTCAAACTGTTGGTACCTTTATTAGCAAGTAGCACTTGTTTGCCTTGAATTTTGGTTCTCTAAGGGCAGAATGTAGAGTTCAAAAGTAATTAATGATCCTTTACAGACAGTCTAGGAGACTGGGGGTGGGGGAGGGACAGACTCCTAAGAAGGCCCTGTTCTTCCGCCTGGGGTTTGTGCGTCAAGGAAGGATTCTCAAAGGCAGTGTCAGGTATTAGGTACAGCGTGCTGAGCCCCCAGACACAGGTGAAGGGCAGCTCCCGCTCTGCCTGGCTGGGCCAGCACGCAGGTAAATGCCTGCTGTGGGTGACGGGGCATCAGCACAGGGGCTCTGGGCGTGCAGAAGGAGGCTGGGTGGGTCTCGGGAGGAACTGGAGCAGAGGGTCATTCCCAGCACAAGGTTGGCCAGTGTGGCGGGTCAGTGGCATGTAGGAGGCTGAAGGGAGGCCTGGGGCTCCTCGCAAGCTGGCCTTGCTCGAGTGTTTGAATGTTCTCCACGGGCGGAGTGGAGTACTGAAAGCTTTAGACTGGAGGGCATCACTGTGCTGTTGCTCGGGCTGCGGAGGACAGGCCTGGAATTGGGGGCCACTTGGAAGGTTTTGCAAACAAATCCAGGCCAGGCCCTCAGTCATGCAGGGGCCTGACCCAAGAGGAAATACTCCAAGGAAAATTAGAAAACAAAATGCCGCCCCCTGAGGTGGGCAGAGTTCTTTATGACTTGAGTGCCTAGAGCAAACATGTTAAACGCACGGCCTTGTTGGCATGCGGCCCGCCGGCCGCAGTTTGACATGCTTGGCCTAGGCCTTGGCGTTGCCTGACCCCCCCCCCCCCCCCCCCAGGGGTTAAGGGGAGATTCGGATTTGGTATTTATTTGTAATGGGCTTAGAAACTCTCACAAGGTAGCTCTCAGCAGAAAGTGAATAGGGTACAACTAAGTTGTTTCTCCTGTGCTTATCTGAACATTTTAATTTCTCTAATTTCAGAGTAAATTATGCCCATAAGTTAGAAATGGAACTTTTCGTTTTCCCTTATTCTTTCTCTATGGAAAACCCACTTCGGTTTCATAAAAGCCAGACATTAGATAGAGACAGTATTTGCAAGTCAATGGAGTTCTCATGAGCTCCTAAATCCACAGCATTGCCCCTGGGGGTGGGGCTCCAAGGCAGGAACTTTGTAATAAATGGTTTACGTGTTTTTGTTTTTGTTTTTGAGACCAAGTGATAATCTATAGAATATATTTTCCTAAGAGTACGTCTTTCAGGTACAGAATCTTTCATAAGAATTTTTGGTATAAATGGTATTGATTTAAAATAACCATGGAGCCGGAACCGGTTTGGCTCAGTGGATAGAGCGTCGGCTTGCGGACTGAAAGGTCCCAGGTTCGATTCCGGTCAAGGGCATGTACCTTGGTTGCGGGCACATCCCCAGTGGGAGATGTGCAGGAGGCAGCTGATCGATGTTTCTCTCTCATCGATGTTTCTAACTCTCTATCTCTCTCCCTTCCTCTCTGTAAAAAATCAATAAAATATATTTAAAAAAAAAAATGTAAATGTAAATGTTAAAAAAAAAAAAAAAAAAAAAAAAAAATAAAATAAAATAACCATGGAGTTGTTTGCTCAGTTTTATAAAGCATGTACAGTGCACCCTTTTGATTACCTGTGGGGAGCTTTTATTCTCTACTTGCCCAAAAAAGACCCTCCTGAGTGAAAGACCCTTGTTGTCCCCCCAGATCACCACTGGGTACAACCTGGAGGACGACCGCTGTGAATGTGTGGCTCTGCAGGACTTCCGGGCTGGAGAGCAGGTAGGCCCGGCTGCCGGAGTGGGGGCGGGCCAGTGGGCACTGAGCTCATGCTGTGTCGGGCAGGAAAACGGGGGACTTCTCCTGAGGATTGTTTGGGAGCTGTTGTAAACACATTGTGCTTTGCATCAGACCTTTACATCCACAACAACAACAAGATTTAAATGAAATTATTTGCACAGTTGACCTAATATTTGTAAAGTTGTCAACTGAAAACAAACTTGGTGTTATGACAGTAGAACAAATTTTTCAGTTTATAAACTTCATTGTTTTTATTTCTTTTTCTGTTGACTAGAACCTTTAAAAGGAGGCTATTTAAGTGGTAAAAACATAGAGGAACCTGGAAGTACAAAATCTATCTTCTTGTTCTTGAATCTGTGAATTTTTATCTAATAATGTGGGCAGGATTACACCTTTCAGTACGTTTGAGAATAGGCACCTGCAAATAACTTCATTCTGTCTACTGGTCTTATGACCAAGCAGATAGTACAAAAAAACCCAGGACTGGTGTACACCATTGACGTTCCATTTGAGACAAAATGAGACTATTTGTCCAACAAAGTACTGATCTGCTCTTTGCAGAAACCTGAATAGACCTTCCTGCTAGGTCAGAATTGCTATAGGAATTACTGGCAGACATCACTTTAAGCTCACTCCATTAGAGTGAGTCTTGTACTGAAAACAGGGGAGGAGCATGGTGAATTGTAGAGGGCATTTGTGAAGTGACAGTCCTACTTTCCCCGGGGGAACAGGATTGTGAGGAAGGCCCTGGCCTCCCTGACAGTTTGGGAAGTTGGGGAAATTGCACCTCTTGCTGCAACCTCCCCCTAGCACAGGTGGTGTACAGTGCAGAGCTACCTCGTTGCCTTAGTGTACAGTCATGTTAAGTGTACGAGAACTGATCCTTTGCCCTGCTTTGTGTTAAGAATGGATGTTAAGTTTCTTTTATGTCCCTTTATTTTTTTCTTTACTGCATCTCAGATTTACATTTTTTATGGCACTCGGTCAAATGCAGAGTTTGTGATCCACAGTGGTTTTTTCTTTGACAATAATTCACACGACAGAGTGAAAATAAAGCTTGGAGTGAGTAAAAGTGACAGGCTCTACGCGATGAAGGCTGAGGTGTTGGCCCGCGCTGGCATCCCCACGTACGTAGAAAACTGGTCAGCTCTTTCCTGTGCTGCTTGAAATGTTTACTGCTGCATAATGTGTGTTAACAGAACTTCTCTACAGTTTGCCTTAATCCCTGTATCCCTATTACACAGCAAGTTTTCACCATGGAGATGCCTGGTGGCTTCCCAGTGTCTCCGATAAACATAATGGTGTCACTGGGAGCGCTCACAGGCAGTTCCAGGGCCTGTGGCCTGAAATCCTCATTAAGTTAAATAACTGCTTTGGTATCATTAATGTCTTTCACCTTGAAAAGGTTAATGACCTGGATCATTTTGTTTCATTTAATTCTTTGCCACCATTAGTTTCTGTAATGAAGTCATGATCCTCAGTGATTTCAAGAATTTCTACTTAAATTCTTTAAGATTTTAGTGCATTTGAGGTCCAAAATGATAAAGAGGACAAGAATTATGATTCATTAGTTCTCCGGGGAACGGAGGAACCATTCTTAATGAAAATGGATTATCCAGGCTTTTTTTCATTGAACTTGTCAATATTTGATTCATGATTAAAATGTGAACTCAACATAAATTATTGTTAACATTTTTTAGGAACCCCAGGTATGCTTAATTCTCTTGGTGTGTTGTATGCACCCTGCGGTTAGGCTGTTAGATTGTAAGAATTGCCAGCAGAGCGGCCACGCCGTCTTCGTCGGTCAGCGGCCTCCCCTGTGCAAGGGGCTTTCATAGTTGAGGCGAGGAGCTGGACTGACTCATGCCAGCTCCACGCTCCTGAGGACGGCACGGGGATTGCAGCCTAAGGGGCTTCTCTGGGAGCCAGCAGGTGACTGATCTTCCTGTTTTGTCAGGTCCAGCGTGTTCGCCTTGCACTTTACAGAGCCGCCCATCTCTGCCCAGCTGCTGGCTTTTCTCCGAGTATTCTGCATGACCGAAGGTAAATCCTTTCAGGAAGAAAATGTTCACTTGTCCAAAAATTCATGGAAGTGTAAAGCATTGGGGTTCAGATTAAAGATAAAATTGCTGAAAACTAAAGTACCTTTTGGCAGGAGGTAGGATAGCAACAATGGAGAAAGAAGTTCTACTTTACTCTGTAAATGTTTTATTAAATCCTTGATGTGTTGTCAATATTCATTTGTCATAAAGAATTTCTACCTTGTTGGAAGAAAACTTAAAGCATCTTGGATTGTTAGCCGTGTGAAAGCTACATTTGGAAATGGGAGTCGTTGACGTGCTTGCCCAGGATGGCAGTGCTGTTTCCCTCGCCGTGCACTGCTCTCTGTTCCCCAGAGCGGTTAGCGCAGTCCACCCTGACGTCACCGGGCAGCAGTGGCCTACGTGGGCCACAGGGCTTTCTTTGCTAACCAGCTCCAGGTTCTGACCTGAAATCACCTGGGCAACGGGTTAGAGTAAATACCGCCGCAAACAATCTACTTCAGTCACAAATATGCTTGCCTCCACCCCCATCCTCAGTCACAGAAAGAGTTAAATATATGTATTGAGAATCTGTTTAGTGTTTGCTTAAAACAGTCTTTGGGGGTTTCTTACTGAGACTTGACTTACTGTGGTGGTTGTTTTTTTTCTCCATTTTTTATCTGAAACTGCTGCACATACTCGGGTGTTGAGGCTTCGTTTTTAATTGTGTGTATTTGCTGTTCTTGTCAACTCCATTAAACCCCATGTGTGCCAAACAGAGCGGTGGGAGGGAGGGAGTGAGAGGGAGCGAGTGAGCTAGTGGCTGTCTAATTGAACAGACAAGGGAGTGTCCTGCCCACAGCTGCCTGAGCACTGGGGAAGGGCATTGGGCCGTGGAGGGGACACCACTGGGCTCGCCCATCCCCAGCTCCCTGACTTCATGTCTGGGTCCCGGAGAAGTGCTGCCTGGCCCAGGCCTTCCCCAGGATGGAGGGAGAGGACACTTGGTCCCAACACAGAGAGGCCATTTAGACACCAACTGCAGGACCCGCCAAGGCGCTGGATGGCACTTGTCCCTCTCGCGCAGCCATGGTGCTGTAGCCTCACCCTCACTCAGATGAGAGCTTGGGGTAACCTCGTGCTTAGGTAGGGGTTCATCAGTTCTGTTTGATGAACGGAGTAAGGGTTACCTGTGGGCTTTTCTTGCATGTAATACAGGGGTGCAGAGTTCAGTGTCACAGTTTATATACTGAAGGCATTTATAATGAAGAGGCGATGGCCATGATGACCCACTGCGTGCCCTGAGCGACACTAAGTGTGCCACTTACTTTATGTTAATCGCTGTCACCTGGTGAGAGATAGGGGTTCCCACAGGCCTAATGTAGAGATGCCAGTTCACAGAGGACGGGGGACTTGGCCACTCTGCCAGCAGGTGATGACCCTGACTCAGCTAATTCCAGAGCCCGCACCCAGGCATCCCACATGGCTGCTGTTGGTTTGCAAATGACATAATCCACAGAAGAGGTCCTAGTCCCCCAGGGCCTGGAGTAGCCAGGCTAAGGAGCAAGGGCGCCAGCCACCTCGAGTGACCAGATCCTCTCTCCCGTAGTGGCAGGTGAAGCTGAGGAACCCCCTGAGGACAGGGCTGGCTCCAGCATCTGTTAACAGAGGAAAGCCCGGGAAGGCAGCCCACTGCACAAGCCTTGGGTTCATTTCCTGAGTGTTCCTGGTGACTGCCTCTTTTCCCCTCGGGTGGGTTTCATCCCTCCAGTAATGTGGAATGAGTGCAGTCTCACTGTTCAAACGGAAGGGGCGGAGAGAGAAGGCCGAGCTCCTCAGCTCGCCCGCACAGAGGTGTAGCACGGCCGGTCACGGACAAACACGAAAACAGTAACCTCAGTATTGGGGGCTTCCAAAAACAACCACTAAGGGAACATTTTAAAACTTTTCATTACTTTATAAAAGAATATAAACTGAAGGATCAAAAATCTAACAACCCAAGTGTTCTCAATCTTTTACTGATAAAGGTGACTTAAAGAATTTCTTTTTTGAACATTAGATTAACATCTATCTTGTTTAAAAAGAGGAACTACTTGAATCATTTTAGATTGGATATGATTTTTTTTTTCATTTCTCTTTAGTCATAGACAGTTTGTCATGTCAAGACAATTGATGTATCCTTGGAATTACTCTAATACTGATAAAAGTTTGGTTTGCTGGCAACAGAAGTCCTTGCATTTGAATTGTAAACAGTGACAGCTGTGGGGCATTTTGCTCTGAAAGAGATCCTGTCTTATAATTGCATAAGGAGCTGGTGGGTTTCTTGAGCATGAATAGGACAGCGTGTTTTGGTCTTTTGAAGATAATGTGCCAAGAGAGAAGCTGCTCAGAGCAGTTGCTGAGTCCTTTCCTCTTAAATATAGTTGAAGGAAATTGAGATGTTCACTTGCGTTTATTTGTAATTGTTAAATTCCTGACAAGTGGACATCCGCACATTTTTCATTAACTAGCTTTTTCTAGCCCATTTTCTTGTTTTTCTCAGTTGTGGCTTACTTGTTGTAAGTTGGGCTAAATAGCGTGGCCAGGTCAACTATTGGAATAGCCCTGATCAGATACAATTTAGAAGGCTCGCCAAGTGTTCTGCTGTTGTTTGTTTTCACTCTTTACATTGTTCATTTAAATGTCTTTTTGACCCGGTTGGTGTGACGGAGCTCATGGCTTGTAGGAAGGTTGTTGTCCAAATGCCGCTGTAGGTTGTCTTTTAAAAGTATCTCATAGGACTGCCTAAAGCTCTCAGTGTCCCTCAGAAACACCATGAAGATGGAGGCTTCCTGTGGACCCAGCTGGAAGCCCTCCCCTTGTTTTCCTGCCCAACACTCAGCTCCCACTCACTCTGGTGAGTCTAGAAAGGCCTGGCTGACGAGTGGCAGGAAAGCGACATGTTTGGAAAAGCTGTTTGTAAGGTGGATTGCTTGTTTAAATGAGGAGTGCTGCTTCTGCTAACAGATGGCTGTTTGTACTTCTTGTAGAAGAACTGAAGGACCATTTGCTAGGAGATAATGCTATCGACAAAATCTTCACCTTGGGTAACTCTGAGTATCCTGTGAGCTGGGACAACGAGGTCAAACTCTGGACATTTCTTGAAGATCGAGCCTCGCTTCTTTTAAAAACATACAAGACAACCAGTGAGGTAACTTGACTGAGTGAGGATTTGAGCTTTGTCATGTTTTAAAAGATGCTTAATAAGAGACTCCTTCCTACATGTAAATGGCTATAATTCTTTTTTCCTATTTAACACGTTTACACTTACTAAAAGGATCATATTGAGGCATTGTCAATTAGAAGACCATGTTTACATGGTTTGATACTTCTCTGTGATTTCTACTTCACATGATACAACAGCTAAAAGCTCTCATCTGTGCTTTTGAGTTGGCCATTGAGGCACTAACTCGAAGTGCTTCTCATTCACTCATTCACCTATTCATCCATTCAGCCAAGGGCCAAGCCCTGGGTCCATTCCTGCACAAGACCAGACAGAGAACCTTTTAAATGGAAGTGAGGTTTTCTGTCCCATGTGCTAAAGCACCCTTTGAGTTAGGCCCCTCTTTTTTGTTTTATGACTGCTTTACTGAGGCACTAGTGACCCGGTGCATGGATTTGTGCATGTTGAAAGGAAATTAATTAGAAGGTGGCTGGCTGGGCGGGACTGGGCAAGACGGGCCGGACATGCCCTGGAGCCAACCTCCAGCAGTCCCTCCCTGGCCAGCTGAACCTGGGGTGTCACCGTGGCTCCAAGGGCATCTGTGGAATGAGCGGGGTCCCTTTGGCAGGTGGGGTCCCTCAGCCTGGCCTGTGGGGATTGGGCTGAAACTGGCTCTCCAACATCCCCCACAGGGTCCTGGAGTGTGAGAGGGCACTCTGCAAAGTTGCTGTCGTACAGGGTATGGAACGCAAACGCAAGTGTGCAGTAAACCAGATTCGGGCTGACAGTGCCCCAGCAACAACATAACCCACGGCCGAAGGTGGAATCACTAGATACCACAAAGAATCGGGCTCCCTCTTCTGGTTTCGGGGTGCGTCACCCGAGAACTGCCACTGCCAGTCACTGCAGCTCAGCAGCTCCTGAATTGAGCGTCTGCCCCCTGGTGGTCAGTACGCATCATAGCAACCAGTCAGATGGTTGTACACTTAGCATATTAGCCTCTTATATATACAGATAGTTAACACACAGCACAGTCACACTGCTGAAGTGTACATTATGATGTGAGTATACCGTCATGCAGCCACCTCCACAGTCAAGTTCTAAAATCTGTGTCACCCCCAAAATGTCCCTCATGCCCCCCACCCCCAGCAGCAGCTGATCTGCATTCTTTCTCTGTAGTTTTGCTGCTTTAAACTTCTTGCAATTAATTGTGATCTTTTTCATTTCCTAGGAAGACAAGTCCTTCTTGAAAAACCACGACCTTTCTGTTCGTGCGAGAATGGCCATCAAGTTGCGCTTGGGTGAAAAAGAGATTTTGGAAAAGGCAGTGAAGAGTGCAGCTGCCAACCGGGAGTCTTACCGCAAGCAGATGGAGGAGGGGGCGCCGCTGCCCAAGTATGAGGAGAGTAACCCAGGGCTGCTGGAGGGCGGCGGGGCGGACTCGAGGCTGCCCCTGGTCCTGCGCAGCCTGGAGGAGGAGGCTGGCGTGCAGGAGGCCCTCACCCTCTCTGAGGTTGTCAGCCGAGCAAAGGCTGCGGAAAACGGGCTCATCAGTGGCCAAAACTCTATTCCCAACGGGGCCAGGTTAGAAAAGGAAAGTTTAGACCCAGAGGAAAGGAAAAGAGCGACTGAAGATGCCAAAGAACCTTCAGAGAGCGCCGAGGGAGTCGGCGAGCAGCTCTGAGGGCGCTCTGCCTGGAGCTCGTTCCGATTTATGGACAGCCCCCTGACATCGCTGTGGTCCCTGGTTTCACGTTTTTGTTGTGTTTTTTTTCTTTTCTGCAGAGAGGAAAGTGTTTTTGCTGCTTTATATAAAAATAATTTTTTTAAGTTATTTAAAAAATCTAGCTTCCCTTTTTGATTAAGATTGCCATCTTGCTTTTAGGCAAAACAAGTTATCAAACCATGACAGCGAAGGGGGAAGAGAGGTGCCGTGGAAGATTGTGCAGAGCCATTGTGGGCAAAGTATTTTCTTCCTGGGGAAGAATTAGCTCCTCTCTCAGCTGTGCTTTTGTGGGCCTGTCATCATGACAGCCAGAATGAGGCCTGCTCTGCCTCCTGCCAAACAGGACGTGGTGGGGGCTGGGGGCTCCGTGTGGGAAGGGGGTGCAGTTGTACAGCCGAGAACGGGCTTGAGGTTTGGAAACTTGTCTGCAGAATCTTTTTTTCCCCTAAAAATTTAACACTCCATTACCAAAAGGAGAGGTAAGGTGGCAACCTTATTTTTAATAGTTTTAAATGTTGACGATAACCCTAATTATATAATTATACACACACCTAGTGATTTCTAAAGATTTGTTTACTTTTTGTGTTTTGTTTACTGTATTAAGAATGTGTCCTTTCTCCTTGAATCAACGTAGGACATGCATCATTCCTAGTTTCAAATGTTGGCCCTGCGCTTAAAGTGATGCATTTGATTTCCAGTGTTGGGAGCGGAGTTTGCAAACCCAGCGGCTGTTTTCTGCGACCAGGTTCAGAGTGAGGTGGCTTCCTGGCGCTTCTGGTTTTCACAACAAGCTAGAGATTTTCAAAGCTACACTTTTGAGTAAAAAGCCTTATTAAAAGGAAAATGTGATTAATATATTTGTCTATTCCTTTTCTTTGGAGTGGGACAGGCTCTTTGAATCGAGCTTTTATGCAAACCACCCTGCAACCCACCAGGCAGGGATTTAGGCCGAGCAGTGCAGTGCCATGCAGTGCTTGCTGGGGGGTTCAGAGATGATGGAGGCCTGTGCCCAGCCTCATCAGCTGCCAGGTGCTCCGGACAGAGGGCCTGAGAGGCAGGAACACAAAGAGGACGCTAAGTTGTAAGGGAAGTAAAGGCTGGGGATGGCGTCCGGGTGGGGAATGGGCGCATCCATCCCTATAAAATCGCCAGTTTTCAGATGTCAGACTTAACTATAAATTTCACATCAACTCTGATGTTCCTTTAAGCCATCACGTGATTTTGAGGATGCTGCCTTGGTGAACATCGCTGCTTACAGGTCGTCTCAGGGTGGTCTCAGCCCTTCTCCCTCAAGAAGACACTGCAGAGACACTGCTTCGTTCTGCTGTGCACCCGCTTCCGGAGCTGCGGGGGTCAGCTCCCTGCTGTGCACCCGCTTCCGGAGCTGCGCGGGGGTCAGGCCCCTGCTGTGCACCCGCTTCTGGAGCTGTGCGGGTCAGCTCCCTGCTGCGGCGCCTGGTTGGCAGCTTTCCTCTCTGAGTGAGGTTGGCAACTCTGTGTGATGCCTCTACCTTCCCTTCCTTGTTGGTCTGTACCAGTTTGAACTTATCCGTGGGAGGACACCTGTGGTGCCAACTCCCCTCTCACCTTGTGCCGTGGCCCTCTTTTAAAAATATTTATTGAATTGATTGGGGTGACATTGGTCAACCATATAGGTGTCAGGTGTGGGTTTCTATGTTATAAGATCTGTATATTGCGCCGTGTGCCCACCACCCAGTCACATCTCCTGTCACCTTATATTAGGACTCCCTTCTTCCCCACCCCCTCCCCCCTGGCAACCACCACACTGCTGTTTGTGTTCATGGGTTTTCGTTTTATCTCCCACATATGAGTGAAATCGTATGGTTCTTACCTTTTTCTGACTTACTGCACTTAGCATAATGTTCTTGGTCCATCCATGTTGTGGCAAAAATGCTATTTCATCCTTTTTTGTGGCTGAGTAGTATTCCATTATGTACATGTACCCAGGTCCTTTCCCGAAGTGAGAAATAGTCTGAGACTAAATACTGACTTCCAAGGGCTGCTGTGGCCTCCAGGAGCCTGCTCTGGCAGCCGCGTCCAGTGGCTGGAACTCCATGATTAATTTGTAGATCATTTGCTCATTGGAGTGAAAGTTTTCAAGTCTAATGTCACGTGTGTCCTTTGAAAAAACATACACAGTTCAGACTTAAAACAGCACCACGAGATGGGATAGTTTTGAAAATATCCCCTAGAAAAGATGTGAGTTTGGATGGAGCTGAAAGACCCCCGGGCGGAGTCGGGTTATGTCAAGTCCTCAAAACCACCAGGGTGTTGCCGTGTCTACCCCGGGCCTCTGTCTTCATTTGCTTGTGAGATGGAAGCATGTGCTAAATGATCAAAAGTCCCCACTTACAAAATTTGGAGACTGTACTGCTCATGCATTCCCTGTCCACAGGGTCTGTTTACTAAGGTTATGGGGCCAAAGAGTGAGTCTATGTTAGGCTCCCAGCGGAGGACAGTCCCCGAGTTCGTGATGTAAAAAGGGCGCTCATGAGAAGACCCGCTGGCAGATGAGGGGCGCTTTCCCCATGGCTTCTAGGACAGGCTCACTACAGGACCGATCTATCATTTATTTATTTTTGAGAGATGGGTTGAGACACTGACAATATTCTCAGGTTCCCAGTGCCTGTGGTTCTGCTAAATTAAACCGTCACTTAAAAATGAGGGAATTGCTTTTCTCTAAATCACCACTACATGCTTTTTTTGGTGGTTCATATGCACTGGTACGTATTAGAGTGAGAGATTTGAAAAAAGAAAAACCAATCCAAAGAAAGCACCTGGGACTTGAGGTCAGAACCAGAACAGCACTGTATTGACGGTAAAGAAAGTCGGGGATTACGTGGCGGTGGTTTGGGGGTGCTGGCTACGGTGAGATGCTTTTTATGGCATATATTGTTCTATGTTCATATTATTGATCTGGAAAATGAATGTGTTTAGTAGGGTATAGCCAATAACCTGACCCAAGGATTTGGCTCCCTTTTAGTTAAATGTCAGTTTCAGGTGGGTCTGGAATAGAATCCGATAACCTCATTAAAGGTCACCCTATTTCAATCAGCAGCACCTCATCTAATATATTCCTAAAATTCTGTGTGTAAATTGAATTTGAGGTACTCGAATTGTATTTAAATGCACTCATGGATTTGTTATTTAGATGAAGCTGTAGTACAGGTCCTGGTGTGCCTGGGCCAGAGGGAGGAAGCCCAGGACCCCAGTCCTGTCGCCCTGTATTTGAAGAACTGTCACATGAAGGAGGGATGGAGCCTCCTCAGGATGTGAGAGGGCAGATCTCAGCCAGTGAGTACGAGCAGATTGTGGGGGCCGTACTGGCTCCTTGGACATGGACATGGACAGGCCGCTGGCCGTCAAGAGCGGGCAGCTGAGTATTCTAAAATGAGGATATTCTAAATGGCCGCACACTTTGTTTTATTCATCATTTTACAGGGGGCGGAGGCAGTCCACTGGCTGAGTGCACGTTCAGACTGCCCTGCTCTCTCCTGGCCATGGGTCCTGGGACAGTCCTTGAGGGTCTGCGCTTCCTCCCTCTGGTCCCCAGGGACCAGGAGGACCAGATGAGGTAATGCGTGTAAGAGCTTCCGGCTCCGTGCCTGCCCGCTGAGCATCCGGTAAATGTTAGCTGCGACGGTCTCTCCGGCTGAGCAGCTCCCGGGAGGCAGAAAATCTTAGTGAGGCCGGGGGTGGGGAACAAAATCCCCTCCCCCACCACTCTTCAGGCAGGCAGCCCGCACCTGCCCATCCACATAGGCACTTCAGGCCCGGACTCCAACATTGTGTTCTTGGTGCGCTGCCAGGACCTGTGGGCATTTCACAGGTTCCTAAGGAGCCCTTGCTGGTGAGGCAGCCGTTCGGACACATAACCATACCCGAGTGGAGCACGCCACACCAGGCGCTGTGGCACTCGGGGAGAGGGGGCACCAGAGGAGGTAGCAGCTGGGTGTTTGGGGTCATTTGTGAGCAGTGGAGTGGGGGCAGGGAATGGCCCTGCGTGTACGGGAGGGTCAGGAAGGGCAGGCCTCTGGGAGAAATCCTGCAGGACACTGGATCTGAATACCACAGTGCCGGCAGGTGCAGGAGGACAGCACCGGAAGTCCACCCACTATGTCAGTGGTTCTCAACCTTCTGGCCCTTTAAATACAGTTCCTCATGTTGTGACCCAACCATAAAATTATTTTCATTGCTACTTCATAACTGTAATGTTGCTACTGTTATGAATCGTAATGTAAATATTTGATATGCAGATGGTCTTAGGCGACCCCTGTGAAAAGGTCGTTCGACCGCCAAAGGGGTCGCGACCCACAGGTTGAGAACCGCTGCACTAAGTAGAAGCTTTAGCTGGAAAAGCGCTATGGTTGCAGCTCCTTTAAGCACAGACATCACCATTGCTGCTTCCCTTAGGAACAGATAAAAGGCAAAGAAGGCTGTGCTCACAGAGCTTGTAGCAGGATCTGTGGGCTTGAGGTTGCTAACTCCACGTTGCACATCAGCTCAGACTGATTAACAGCCTCCAGTACCCTCTTACTCACGTGAGCCACTTTCCTTGGCCTGGGTCCTGGCATACTCGTGGGTGTATCATGCATCTGTTTTGTACATATAAACATGTACACACAGAGGTACATATGTATACATGGACGTGTGTGTGTGTGTGTGTGTGTGTGTGTGTGTGTGTGTGTATAATGCTTTCTCAACTCAGGCTCTTCCGTGTGAGATACCAGGGAGGTTACTGGGCGGGGTTTAGGCCAAGCTCTACAGCGCAGGTGCCTGGACACCCCTGCAGTTGTGCTGTGTGCCTCTGCTGGCTCGTCGGGTACATGGTGCAGGCGTGTGCTCTGAGAGGGTACCTGGCGCTGGCGTGTGCTCTGAGAGGGTACCTGGTGCAGGCGTGTGCTCTGAGAGGGTACCTGGTGCTGGCGTGTGCTCTGAGAAGGTACCTGGCGCAGGCGTGTGCTCTGAGAAGGTACCTGACGCTGGCGTGTGCTCTGAGAAGGTACCTGGCGCAGGCGTGTACTCTGACAAGGTACCTGACGCAGGCGTGTGCTCTGAGAAGGTACCTGGCGCTGGCGTGTACTCTGAGAAGGTACCTGGCGCAGGCGTGTGCTCTGACAAGGTACCTGGCGCAGGCGTGTACTCTGAGAAGGTACCTGGTGCTGGCGTGTGCTCTGACAAGATACCTGGTGCTGGCGTGTGCTCTGACAAGGTACCTGGCGCAGGTGTGTACTCTGAGAAGGTACCTGGTGCTGGCGTGTGCTCTGACAAGGTACCTGGCGCTGGCGTGTGCTCTGACAAGGTACCTGACCCAGGCGTGTGCTCTGAGAAGTTTCTTCACTGATGGGACAGGCACAGAGGGAGACGCCCACCTCTGACCATGAGTCGCGCCTCCAGCTTGATTAAAACCTCCCTCTCGCCAAAACCTGTTTGGCTCAGTGGATAGAGCATCGGCCTGCGGACTGAAAGGTCCCAGGTTCGATTCCGGTCAGGGGCATGTGCCTTGGTTGCGGGCACATCCCCAGTATAGGGTGTGCAGGAGGCAGCTGATTGATGTTTCTAACTCTCTACCTCTCTCTCCCTTCCTCTCTGTAAAAAATCAATAAAATATATTTTTTAAAAAAAACCTCCCTCTCCTCCGCCTGTTCTTGCTTCCCTGTTCTCGTTGCCGTGTGTCCTGCCTCCTCAGGAACGTTCCAGTAGCAAAGGGTCAGATAGCGGCTGAGCCTCAGAGCCCCCTTTCCCTCCTAACAGTGCCTGGATCTTGAGGAGCTGCTTTTAGGGTCCCAGGACCTGCATAAATCCCCAAGGGCAGTGGGTGCACCCCAGGCTGGCTGCCATTGGGGTGGCCTGCCCGATGCCCCTTTCCTTCCTTCCCACAGAGCCCCACACTCCCCAACTCCCATGCTCATCTCCAGCCGGCCTTCCCGCAGACTCCCTGTAAGTGACTCACGGGAGCCCAGGCCCTTCAGGAGCGTTAGCTGTGAACCCACAGTCAGGATTTAGCCCAGAGAAGAAACCTGAGCTTGAAATCGGGTGGAGCTGGCGGGGTCCCGACCCACATGGCGCTCTCACCACGCTCCGACCCTCCGCACGTGTCTAAATGCACGGCCTTGGCTTCTGCGAAATGGAATCACCATTGAGGCTGCTGGAGGTAGCGGCAACAGTGTGAGTGTAGGACCCGGAACGTAGCAGGTCACAGGAAGTGGTTCCCAGGGTTACTACCAACTAAACTAAACTAATGGAGAACGAAAGTCTTTTTAACCCGGGGCGGGGCGGGGCTGGGGAGTGGGTCTTGCATGGACAGTTCCCTTCACCCTGGGACCGCTGTGTGGACCTGGTTCCATCTGCCACGGTCCTATTCATCCTGCCTCCTCTGGACTGGGCAGACAGCTCCAAACTGAAAATATGTATTTGTTATTTAGATGGAGCTGCAGTGCATACCACCTAGTTTTAAAGTATGAAGAACCATCCCGTAGGCACCTCTGAACTTCCTGGCTTTAAGTTTCAAGTACATCTTACAGGCAACTCAAAACACACCCTCCTCTACCTGTAGATGCAAATGGCAGCCACTAGAACAGCGAGATGCAGCTTAATCGTTGCCGCCTCGACAGGCCTGGTTTGGGAGACGCCCTTCCACCTGGCACGGAGGCGTCAGGCGGACCCAGGAACACATTCGGCGAAACGGCCTGCGTTTTCACACAGAAAGGACAAGAAACGGCGTGTTTTATTTTGGTCACCGGCAATATTACAAGCAGGAGATGCCACGGGAGCTCCTTGGACTTTAAAAGGACCAGAACTGGTGTTTTTGAAAATGATCCGGAAGAAAGGAAAGGGGGGTTTTATCCCAGACTGCGCTCTTCTGCGCCGGGCTCCTGGCGAGATGAAGTTAAGGGCACGTTAATGACCTTCCTTCTCAGGCTCCGACCCCCTTAAGAAGCAGGTGCTGCAATAGAAACAGGGACGCAACTGGGCTCTACCAGCTGCTCTGGCAAAGGGGGTGTTTTACACAAAAGCCTTTATGGTGTTTTGTTTTAAATACATTTTTACTGATTTCAGAGAGGAAGGGAGAGAGCAATAGAAACATCAGTGATGAGAGAGAATCATGGATCGGCTGCCTCCTGCATGCCCCACACTGGGGATCAGGCCCACAATCTGGGCATGTGCCCTGACCGGGAATCCAACCGTGACCTGCTGGTTCATAGGTCAGTGCTCAACTGCTGAGCCACACCGGCCGGGCTGCAGTATTCTTTTTTTGAGACTCGGCGCTGAGCGGGTTCTGAGGGGGGCAGCAGCCGGGTTGTGCACGTCCATGCCATGTGTTAGACGCTGGGAGAGTCAGCGACTCAGGTGCAGGGATGTTAACAAGCTGAGCACAGTGTTTACCTGTGGGCCTGGCTGTTTTGCATAAGTTGGTGAGGTTAGGACTTGGTTTTCCGCTCTTCTCTAAGAGGAAAGGCTGTCTCCTCCTCAGGGACAAGCCCACCGATGACTTCAGCGGGCCGTGCATGACAGGTGGGGATGGGGACGGGCAGCACAAGTCACCTGGTTGCCAGTGAAGGCGGGACACAGCAGTCACCCCAGGCCAGTCTTCTCAGCACCGAGAATACCGAAGGCGCTCAGTCCACGCCTCCCCACCGGGGCCTAACCAGCTCGCTTCCCTCATCTCCTCCCTCACCCAGGTGGCCGAGGTGGATGGCAAGAGCCCTGATTCACCGATGACAACACGTAGACATGGCCCCAGGGACCCAGCTCAGATCTTCCGAACATGCCTTCGCTCAGTGCCGGCTGCTGGCGCACCCACAGCTGTTTGCGTTTCTGATACGTGCTGGGCGCCCTCCTGGGCTCGGGGGTACCCACAGTGTGTGACACGGGTGCTGGTCAACAAGCACCTCACGGAGGGTGAGGACTGCCCCTCCCTGGGGTGTTATCCCCAAACCAGGTCTTCAGGTACATTCCTTTTCTTCTATTCTCAGAAAAGAGGCTGGCCACAAACACCCACCCCGATGATGGCATTGAAAAACCACCTGTCAGCCCCATTTAGGGCACGCTGGCCACCAGTGACAGGAACAGCACAGCCGCACCCACCGCAACCCATCGTAAATGGCAAGTAAGACGGAAGGAGAGGGTCTGGGCTCAGGGCAGCTGCGTCTGGGCATCGAAGTGTCTTCTCCCTCGTTCCTGTGCCGAGGTGCCAAGCTGGGTCGTCTACTGCCTAAGGCGGCTGGGCTCTCCTCCGTGAACATTTCGGTGCCTGGAAATCAGGGGCACAGATACACCTCCCTGAGCAAATGTGAAGCGACTCCGTGGGCATCAGGCGGTCCTCCTGGCTGTCGCTAAGGAAGCCAGCCTTTCCAGCGGCAATTAAACTGCATGATTGGATAGAGGGACAATTTTATAATTGCTCCCGGGTAGCAATTTATTAGGACGGATGTTACTTGACATGTGTCCAAAAGGTCAAAGTTTATACTTCCTTGAACATTAACCTAATCTTTGAAATTCTAAAAATTGCACTTTTTGGTCATTAATATTTTTTTTTACAAGCATCGATTTTGACAATTAACCCAGTTAATAAAGGTCAGATTTCAGTTTTTTCCAATTCCTGGAGCACTTAACTTACTCCTTGTTGAAAATAGGGAGATAGCGGGAGATAGTGATTAAGTTGAGCGCAGGGGGGCAGCCTGGCTGTCGGTGGTGATGAGGACGCAGCCGACACTGAGGCGGACCTTCGCCCGCTGTGTATCCGACGGGGAAGAAAGTGGGTTACAAGCCGAGGAAGTAGGAAAACTAAGCCCAAATCACGTGTGCAGAGAGAAGGATAATGTGAGGGTACGCGCCCGTTAAGTCACCTCAGGATGCTATTCATTGGATTACTCAGCCTTCAGGCTTCAACTGTCCAATCTGCACATTTCAAAATAGGTACTTTCTGCAAACTTGGAACAAAGTGCAACATGAGTCCAGCACCAAGTGTCCCCCACCAGGCTGCCTCCCTGGAATGAGCTCACAGACAGACCCACAAACCAAGCAACAAGGTGGGGGCGATGCACACTACCACCGGTTCACCCCCAGATGGGGCCAGGGTTTTATCACCTGTTAATGGCTGGCAAATGGCAGAGAAACCCCACAAAGCCTCTGCCACCCAAACAAAACAGCCAAACCTCCCCGTCCACCCCCCTCGCAACCAACCCCCTCTAGCCCTGGGTCCCCACTCCCCACAAGCCTTTGTGGGAGTTGGTATTTGGGATCCCCAGTCCCCACCTCCGTTTGCGCCCCCTGGTGGCAGTGCCGTCTGGAACGGGTCGCCAGCCAGGACGCTGCCCAGGGAAGCCAAGCAGAGTTCTTGCACCCACTCACCGGGAGAGCAGGTATCTTCCCAGATTCAGCAAGACCTGATCTGAGAGGTGGGTTTTTTTTGGTCTATTTTTATTTTTTTGTTAATCCTCACCCAAGGATATTTTTCCATTGATATTTTAGAGAGAGTGGAAGAGAGAGGGAAGACAGAAACATTGATGTGAGAGAAATACATCAATTGGTTGCCTCTTGCACATGCCCTGACCAGGGCCCAGGAAGGAGCCTGCAACCAAGGTATGTGCCCTTGACCGGAATCGAACCCGGGGCCCTTTGGTCTGCAGACTGATGCTCTATCCACTGAGCCCAACTGGCTAGGGCGAGAGGTGAGTTTTTGTTTGCATGGCTATGTTTGGGTTTGTTGTTGCTGTTGTGTTGTATAAATAAAGGCTCGGTGCAGATGTGCTCAATGTTAAGGAAATAATATACAAAACTACACTTACGTTGGATCTACTCATGCAGCAAACACCAGCGATGTGCAGGGGCCAGCGCCATGTCTTTCACTCGCAGCCCGGTGGCCCCGACCAGCTTCTCTGAGCTCAAACTGGGGCCGAGGCCCTGCATTCCACCCTCACCCCTTTGTAGTTGACTTCAAGGCTATTTACAACCCTGGATGCCCCCTGCTCCTTGCACATAGTAGGTGCTCAGAAAAGGAAGCCCAAGCCATTTAGCTCAGCATGAGGGCTTGAAACTCTTTGTGCACAACAACAAAAACAGTCTTTTAAAAATACATATTTTGGGAAATAGGATGGTAACTTTAGTGGATTTTTTATAGTAAATTTATTGGGGTACTATTGGTTAGTAAGACGCTAATGCTTTACTTCCAATAGTTCCACTGGCGATTATGCCTGCGAGCAGTGTGGACAGGTGCTGTGTGGGGAGGCGCTTGCAGGGTGATCACCAGCTTTCAAAAATCACTTTCCCAAAGATTGGTCGTTGGGACACAAGAATGCAACCGGCCTGGCGGGCGTGGCTCAATGTTGAGGGTCGACCTATGAACCAGGAGGCCACGGTTCGATTCCTGGTCAGGGCACTTGCCTGGGTTGCAGGCTCAATCCCTCTCCCTTCCTCTCTGAAATCAATAAAAATACATTAAAAAAAAAAGTGACCGGGGTCACAGCAATCGGGTTAGGGGGAGTCCTCAGGAACTCACGCTGGGAGCAGTGAGGGCCGCCTGCACTCGGGGCCACGGAGAAGAGACTCCAGGGCTCCCCCAGCGGATGCAGACCTGAGGTCACCAGGCCTCCTGAGGTCAACGGCCGGTCTTGTGTGTGCCAGGAAGCGGCAGGCAGAACAAGCGTGACTTCTCTCCTCTAGGGAGGGGCTCCCTGAATTTTGGGGAGAGCCCTGTGCGGCCTCCCAGCGCTCTGGGGGATCAGCTGCTCAGGTGTGTGCAGCAGTGGCCCTGGGAGGTGAGGAGGGAGGGCAGATCTGAGGGGTGTCTGTGAGGAGAGGGGAGCCCAGGACTCCGGGGAGCTCCCTGAGTCGGGGGCCAGGCGGATCGATGACTAAGGCAGACTCCTCAGGGGCCTGGGGAGCAGGAGTGAAGGTCTGGGAAAGATGGGAAGGTTGTCAAGTGGGTGGAGAGCCGGGACCTGGGCGGTGCCCCAGGTGAGCCAGCATGAGAGCTCAGATTTGAAGTGAGACGGCCAGCATGATGCGCAGTGCCCGCCAGCCCCTGGGCGCAGGCATGGAGAGTGCGGCCTAATCCACTTGGCAAACCCCAGCTGTGGTTTGGGGCTGGTTTGGAGGAAAAGGGTCCTGACGAGCCCCAGGGGCGTCCTGTGGGGCCTAGGGCTGTCCCTGGGCCGGATGCAGGGGAGCACTTTCGGGGTGTGGAGGGGCTGATATAGAGGTGGGGTCTCAGAACCGGGGTCCTCTGAGTCCTGGAACTGCTGGACGGGATGCTGGAGGGTCAGACAGGGCGAGGCTGGAGCTGCTGTTTGCAGGGGTGACGAAGGTCGGGGTGGCCTGGGCGTGGGCCTGAGAGGAGGTGGACAGAGAAACCACAGGAAGTGAGGAGGTCACGGCCACCAACAGGCGAGGGTGAGAACTCGCCCCCGAGGTGACTGCAGGGGCCCCTGTGGGTGCAGAGCTGGGCTCCAAGCAGTTCACTCTGCTCAGCGAGGACGTCCTCGTGGCTTGGCAGCGGAAGTCGATGGCCTGGGGTCCCTCGGAGCCAAGCCCCTCCCCCCACCAGGAGACCAGGCGCTGCAGCCGAGCCGGGAACCCCAGCTTCACTGAAGACACCCAGAAACCTCTGGTGCCAGAGCGAGCTCTGCCGAAAGGTCGCCTCTCCGAGAGGAGAAAGCGATCCCCCTCCTGCAGGCTGTCATCTTTCGCTTTAATTAACATCAACCTTGTACACTTGGCAGTGGCTTCAAGTGTTGGAGTGGACTTCCTGTGACAAGTTTAATAAAAAATGTAAATCCTCGTGGGCTAACCGAGGCGTCCATCAGCGTCTCCTCTGTGGCAGGGAGCCTTCGGGGGGGACAGATGCCCACCCCCGCCAGCCGCCCAGCGGGGACAGTCTTGCTCTGAGGACAGGAAGGACCACAGCATGGACATGCCAGCGCATGCGTGCTGGGACGGCACCGTGAGGAACTGGCTGCCTTGTGTCCACATCCCGGCTGCCTGGGCGAGTGCGCTTACCGCTCCCCGCCTCCCTGTTTCATCTGTAAAACGGGGCAGTAACGGCACCAACTCCACAGGGTTGTTCTGTGGGTTACGTTACTTTACCTGGGCTGCGGAGAGACAAGGCAATAGGAGCGCCTTGTCTTCGATGCCTGGCCCCGCTGGGTCGTGTTGCTTGTGTGTCTGCTGCCCCCACCAAACTGAAGGCGGGACGTGTCTGGTCTCTCCTTGTCCACAGGCGTCTGACTCAAGAACACACCTGCAATAAGGAGCCACCTGGACCGGGGCTCTGAGCAGTAGGGAGGTGTGGCCCAAGGCCCCGGTCGGGGAGCCAGACCCCACATCGGAGACGGGGACTTTGGCTTCTCTCCATGGAGCTGCAACAGATCGGCCCATCCAACCCCTGTAGTACTGCTTCCATTTTCCCAAGAAGAACGTTGAAGCCCAGATATAGGACTGTTGGCCCCACATCACAAAGCCAACCTCTTCCTCAAGGACTGGAGAGGTGAACGCAGTCCTAGGAGCAGCCCTTCTCTGATAAGCAGGGCTGATTCCAAAATTCCCCTTTTAACAACC
The DNA here is from genome assembly GCF_000147115.1 of Myotis lucifugus. NCBI lineage: Eukaryota > Metazoa > Chordata > Mammalia > Chiroptera > Vespertilionidae > Myotis > Myotis lucifugus. The sequence continues at coordinate 100,306 of NW_005872076.1, forward strand.
ATCCATAGAGTGCCTACTCTGCGCCAGTGCCTCATTGTGATGGAGAGACCACAGCACGGTGGCTGTCCTTCCCTCAGCCGCACCCACAAATGCTCAGCTGGAACAGAGGACCCCCTACTCCTGACCTCTTTATTCAAAGGTGCTGATACCAAGTTCCAGCAACATAAAAATCAGTGTGTGTTTCCTACAAAAAGGACATTATCTGTTTTAATTTTTTTAGGACATTATTTATTTTATTTTTAAAAATCTTTATTGTTGAGAGTATTACAGATGTGCCCCCCTCCCCCTCTTATCCCGGTTCCCACCCCGCCCCAGGCCTTCACTACCCTGTGTCCACAGGTAATGCATATATGCATATAAGATCTTTGGTTAATCTCTTCCTGCTCTCTCTCACCCCTTCCCTCTGAGAATCGTCATTCTGTTCCATGTTTCTATGCCTCAAATTCTATTTTATTCACCAGTTTATTTTGTTCATTGGAGATCTTATTTGTTTATTTTGATTTTTAGATTTGATTGTTGATAGATATGTATTTATTGCGATTTTATTGTTCATATTTTTAATATTTTCTTCTTCTTCTTCTTCTTAAAGAATACCCTTCAACGTTTCATGTAATACTGGTTTGGTGGTGATGAACTCCTTTAGCTTTTTCCTGTCTGTGAAGCTCTATCTGACCTTCAATTCTAAATGATACCTTTGTTGGGTAGAGTAATCTTGGTTGTAGTTCCTTGCTATTCATCACTTTGAATATTTCTTGCCACTCCCTTCTGGCCTGCATAGTTTCTGTTGAGAAATCAGCTGACATCGTATGGGCGCTAACTTTGTAAGTAACTAACTGCTTTTCTCTTGCTGCTTTTAAGATTTGTTCTTTGTCTTTAGCCTTTGACATTTTAATTATGATGGACCTTTTTTGGGTTCCTCTTGTTTGGGACTCTTTGTGCTTCCTGGACTTGTAAGTAGCAGGTAGGGGAAGTTTTCTGTCCTTATTTCTTCAAATAGGTTTTCAATATCTTGCTCTCTCTCTCCTTCTGGCACCCCCATAATGTGAATGTTGGTACGCTTGAAGTTGTTCCAGAGGCTCCTTACACTATTTTTTTTTAAATTAACACCCAGAAATCTATGGCTTTTAAAAAATATATATATTTTATTGATTTTTTACAGAGAGGAAAGGAGAGGGATAGAGAGTTAGAAACATCGATGAGAGAGAAGCATCGATTCAGTTCCCTCCTGCACACTCCCCACTGGGGATGTGCCCACAACCAAGGTACATGCCCTTGACCGGAATCGAACCTGGGACCCTTCAATCCGCAGGCCGACGCTCTATCCACTGAGCCAAACCAGTTAGGGCCTTACACTATCTTTTTATTTTTGGATTCTTTTTGCTCTTCTGATTGGGTGCTTTTTGCTTCCTCATATTTCAAATCGTTGATTTGATTCTCAAAATCCTCTACTCCACTGTTGCATCTCTGTAAATTATTCTTTGTTTCAGTTACTGTATGCTTAATTTCTTACTGGTCCTTTTACATGTCTTTGAAATTCTCACTAAGATCCATGAAGGTCTCACTAAGTCCTTTGACGCTCTCATGAAGATCCTTGAGTAACCTTATAACCATTGTTTTGGTCTCTGTATCCAGTAGTTTGCTTGCTTCCATTTCTTTCATTTGTGACATGTTTCTTTGCCTCCCCGTTTTGGCTGCTTCCCTATGTTTGTTTCTATGTATTATGTAGAGCTGTTAATTCTCCTGGAATTGGTAGAGAGGTCTTGTGTAGTAGGTGTCCTGTAGGGCCCAGTGGTTCAGCCTTCCCAGTCACCTGACCTGGCCCCTCTAGGTGTGCCCCAGTGTGCCCCAGTGTGGGCTGTGTACAAAGTCTTGTAGTTGACCCTTGATTGCTGTTGGCGTCACTGGGAGGAATTGACCTCCAGGTCAATTGGCTGTGAGGACCAGCTGCGACTATAGTGGGAGAGCTGCTGTGCAGGAAACACCCCTATGGAGCAGGACTTGCTTCAGTGGGGCGTTGGTGCTCACTGAGTCTGCCCCTTGAGTGTGTTGCTTGTGGATGTGTAGAGTTGTAAGCTGGGATGGTCTGAAGCTGTCCACTGGGTACACTGGCCCTAGGGCTTCCAGGGAGGTATAAAGTCAGCCACTGCCTGGGACCACCCAACAGGAGCTACAGAGAGATCTGCAGATGGCTGCTATTTGTATTTGGCTTGGAAGTGCCCAGGTGAGGCCCAGCTGTGAAACAAGAGGACCCCCGTATGATTTCTGCTCAGGGCACATGCCTGGGTTGCGGGCTCCATCATCAGTAGAGGGTGTGCAGAAGGCAGCCAATTGATGTCTCTCTCTCTTGTCAATGTTCCTATCTCTCTATCCCTCTCCCTTCCTCTCTTTCTAAAATCAATAAAAACATATTTAAAGCACACACACAAAAACCCTCACCTGGCTTGAACCCATTTGTCCTCCCACACCCATGCTGGGCTGCCACCCTTCCTCCCTCTGGTGTGTGCACCTACTCTGCTCAGTCTTATATAATGGTTTTAGGCTGAATATTCAAGAAGAAAAGAAGGCAGGCAAGCAGGCTGCATATTAAATTTTAGTAGAGATTGCCAATTGGTCTCCAGAGTGACTTTCCCCATTTATAATCTCACTAGCAATGTAGATTAAGTGTGCCTACATCCCTGCCCACTCTCCAACAACTTGATGTTGGCACATTTAAGTTTTTGCCAGTCTGATAGGAACAAATATGTCAAATTAATTTGCATTTCCTGTCTTTACAGAAAAGTTGAACATCTTTTAATACGTGTATTAGCCCTTTATCATTTCTCTTCTGCATCTTGTCAATATCTTTTTCCTGTTTTCATATCAAAGGAATTCTTTACATATATTGGGTACATTTATTTGTTATATATTTTATAAATATTTTTTCATCTACCATTTCTAATGTTACATTATCTTTCTGCATACAAACTTTTAAACTTTGTAGTAAAATTTATGAATTTTGCTTTTTCAGTAAATCTTAAGATTCTTCAAGGTCATAAATATATATTCTAATGTTTTCTCCTATTACTCTTACAGGCCTTTTTTTTAAGATATATGTCCCCCCCCCCCCATTAATTTTTGTTAGTGGTATGAAGAGGGAATTTAATTTTAAAGTTTCCAGGTAATAAATTGTCCTAATATTTTTTGAATAATCCACTTTCCCCCCACTGATTGGAAATGCCAATATATATGAAATTCCAGTATATACATGGGTCTGGTTTTTTTTTTTAATCTTCTATTTTTGTTCCAAGGATCTATTTATCTATTCATGTGCTAATATCACATTATATTTATTAAAATTACTTTATAATATGTTTTGACATCTTGTCGGGCAAAATTTCGCTCTTGTTTCTTCCTTTTTCAAGCTGTCTTGGCTGCTCCGGAACATTCACTCGTCCCTCTGCATATTGGAATCAGCATGTCAAATCCCATCAAAATCTCGATCAGGTTTTGATTGGGATTGTGTTGAATTTATAGATTTATTGAGGGGATTAAAATGGAGCAGAAATATTAATTCTTAGCATGATGACATGGCCCCGAGAAAGTGTGTGGTCATGAACGGCTCTCTGTGGAAGGCAGGCAGCCACCCTGGGGTGCCAGCCCCTGCACCCACGTGCCCCTCAGCTACTGCCCCCTTGCCAGTCACCTCTACAGTAAAGCTGCTTCCTCATGAGCTGCGTTATTTATCAAACGTTTGCTTATTTTACTAGCGAGCTAACAAAAGAGTATTTGTGCTCCTGAATTTTTGTGTGTTTATTTTTCTCTTGCTGTCCTTTATTATTTTACCACATGCTTGTGGTCCTAAACAGGACATTGCTTAATTTTCTAAAAATATATACATCTGTGTATTGATTTTAGAGAGAGAGGGAGAGAGAGAAACATCAGTGAGAGAGAACCATCAATTGGCTTCCTCCTGCCCGCCCTCTACTGGGGATTGAGCCAGCAACCCAGGCAGGTGCCCTGACCGGGGAGCAAACCGGTGACCTTTCAGTGCATGTGACGAGGCTCAACCCACAGAGCCACTCCGGCCAGGCTGGGTATTACTTAGTTTTACATGCTTTCGAACCTCATGTCATTGAGTAATTCTGTGTGTATCCTTCCATCCTTTGCTTTTTTCTTTCTCAACGTGATATTCCCAATATTATCCACGTTGAGCACACAGCGGTTCCTTGTTTTTCACTGCGTTCTGTCATGTGAATAGAAGGCTATTTATGGATTTTTTCCCCTGCTGATGAAATTTGCGTGGTTTCTAGTTTTTGTTTTTTGCTCTCTTAACAGTGCTGCTTATACAAGGCGAGTCTTCTAGTGCTCATGGGCCAGAACCCTCTAAAGCATGTACCCTGGGGTGCAATTTCTGGGTCACTAAAGCATGCACTCTGAGGTGCAATTTCTGGGTCACTAAGGCATTCACCCTGGGATGTAATTTCTGGGTCATGAGGTGTTTATTTCTTCAACTTTAGTCCATAGCATCAACAGAGGCTTTGGTCATGTTGACTCCTGCCAGGATGAAGTTCCCACTGTTCCACATCGTCATCAATAATTGATATTTCCATTGCCTAGACTTTTAAAGTTTTAAAAATTGTTGGCACTCATATATGAATGATGTCATGGCCAAGCACAGGAGTTTGAGGTCATTGCCTTTTCTTTACCCTTCGGTAGAATCTCAAACATTTTTAGATTGAAAGGGCACACACGTTTCAGGCTGGAATAGCCTGGTGGAATCTCAAGTTCCAGGGAAAACGTCTTCAAAGCTTTCACAATTCCAAACAGAGGAAAAAAAGTCAACCTACCAGGAGAATCTAGACTACAGCCCAACTTCTTGCTTGCTGCACTTGGAGTCAATCGTCATTGCAACAACCCTGTGGGTCAGCGCCATTATCACCCCCATTTTCAGCTGAGGAAACAGACATCAGGTACGTTCTTCAAGGTCACAAATCTCGTAAGTAACTTATGATTCAGTCTTACCCGTCTGACTCCAGAATACCCACTTAAAATATATATATATGTTTTTTATTCAGAGAGAGGAAGGGCGAGGGAGAGAGAGAGAAACATTGATCGACTGTCTCCTGCACACTCCCTACTGGGGACCAAGCCTGAAACCCGGGCGGGAATCGAACTGATGACCTTCGGGTTCGTGGGATAATGTCCAACCAACTGAGCCACATAGGCCGGGCCAGCATACACACTTTGTAACTACTGTGCCTCCCGAAGAAAGATGGAATATAAGAAAACGACTTAAGCATTTAAAAGGCCTTTACCCAAACTGAGCAGCAGACAGAACTTCTAAGGCTGGTGTCACTGGAACCAGGACCGAGAGAGGTGTCTGTTCTCACCATCTACTCAACACTGGTCTAGCTGATGCAATTGGAAAGGAAAACTAACGAAGACAATTTAAAGACATGAAAAGAAATGATAACATGGCCTTGTTTTGCAGGTTACATAATTATATATCTAGAAAATTCAAGCAATTCAACAACAAAAACTAAGGTGGCTGGATGCTAGATAAATAAGCAACAACAAAATAGCTGTTCTCGATATTAGCAATAAACAGAAATGGAAATTAAAAACCATCTCATTCACATTGGGAACAAAACTATTTTTTTTAAGATTTGAAAAAATATTTGAAGTGTTCCATTTACAATATCATCAAATAGAATAAAATATTTAGGAATAAATTTAGCAAAAAAGCACAAAACTTGTACTCTGAAAACTATAAAACGTTGAAATAAATAAAAAAACTAAATAAACAGAAAGAATCCTATGTTCATAGATTAAAATTTGGTATTGTTAAAATGGCATATTCCCCCAATTTAACTTTAGAGTCAATGCAATCCTTATCAGAATTCCAGCTAACTTCTTTGTAGAAATTGCCAAGGTGATTCTAAAATTCATATGAAATTTCACAGGACCCAGAATGACCAAAACAATTTGAAAACAGGAAGTAAAATTGGAGGACTCACATTCCTGATTTCAGAACTTACTAAAAATCAAAAGTAATGAAGATTGTATGGTACTGGCTAGATGTTTTGATCAATGGAATACAATTAAGAGACTAGAAATAAATCAATGAGTCTGTAAGAAACTTGTTTTTAACAAAGGTGCCAAAACTATTCAATGAGGAAAGAGTAGTCTTTTCAACAAATGGTACTGGGACAACTGTATAGTCACATGCAAAAGCATAAAGTTGGATGCTTACCTCACACCATATACAAAAAATTAACTCAAAATGGATCAAGGAACTAAACTACACTAAATCAAAGACACAAAACTCTTAGAAGAAGACACAAAGGTAAATATTTATGATCTCATTTTTGGCAATTAATTCTTAGATATAGATCCAAAAACATGAGCAAGAAAAGATAGAATAGATAAACTGGGCTTCATCAAAATTAAAAGCTTTTGTGTTTCAAAGCACACTCTAAATAAAATAAAAAGACAGCCCACAGCCTGGCTGGTGTGGCTCAGTGGTTGAGCATTGACCCATGAACCAGGAGGTCACAGTTTGATTCCTGGTCAGGGCACATGCCTGGGTTGTGGGCTTGATCCCCAGTAGGGGGCGTGCAGGAGGTAGCCGATCAATGATTCTCAGCGACATTTCTATCCCACTCTCCTCTCTCTAGGATCAATAAAAATGTATTAAAAAAAAACAGTCAACAGAATGGAAGATAATGTTTGCAAATTATGTATCTGATAAGGAACTTGTATCTAGAATGTATAAGGACCTCATAGACATCAACAACAGAAAGAACCCAGTTTAAAAAATGGGAAAAGGATTTGAATAGCTATTTCTCCAAAGAAGATATACAAATGGCCTGTAATAAGCAGCTGAAAAGATGCTCAATGTCATTAGGCATCAGGGAAATGCAAACCAAACTACAGTGAGATGCCCCTTCATACTCACTAGTTGGCCAGGTTGAAAGCTTACGTCATAGCGAGTGATGATGAGGCTACAGAGAAACTGGAACCATCAAACTGGCTGGCAGTTCCTCAGATGATTAGCCATAGAGTTAACCCTGTGACCCAGCAATTCCACTCGTAGGTGTATGCCCAAGAGGAACAGAAACATTTGCCCACACACACCTCGTATACAGATGTTTATTTACATGATTATTATTGCATCTTTATTAACAATTCCAGCCAAAAGGTGGATACAACCCAAATGTCCATCAGTGGATGAATGGATAAACAAAAGGTGGTCTATCTACACAAGGGGACGTTATTTGGCCACAAAAAGGAATGAAGTACTGATACCGGCTATAACATGGATGGACCTTGAAAATCTCATGCTACGTGAAAGAAGCCACAAAAGAGCACATATTATATGATGCCCAGGATAGGAAAAGTCTATAGAGAACCAAAAGTGGATTAGTAGTTACCTAGGGCTGGGAGGGTGGGGAGAATGAAGGGGTGAAGGGTGAAAGGTGGACCACCGTTAAACAGTATGGGGCCTCTTTCTGAGGGCTTGACATGTTCTAAAACCGACTGTGATGATCATCACACACAGCTGTGAATATACTAAAACCATTGAATTGTATGCTTTAAATGGGTCAATTGTATGGGATGCAAATTACATCGCAATAAAGCTGTTTTTGTGTGTGTTTTTTAAAAGAATAAGTTGGAACAATATATTGATATGGCGAGATTTTTATAATAAGCTAGAGGCCCAGCGCACGAAATTGTGCGCATGTAGGGTCCCTAGGCCTAGCCTGCGATCAGGGCCGTGTCCGCTGCCCAGCGATGCCCCGAGACCCTCTGCGCCGCTGCCCGTGAGTCCAGTCCCAAGTCCTGCTCCGCTGCCACCCAGCCCAGTTCCCGTGATTCCCGTTGGCCATCCAGCGATGGGAGCCTGAGGGCTTGGTGGTCAAAGCACTTCATAGCGACGGGTAGATTGGTCATTCTGGTTGTGACACCTGGCCTTTTATTATTATAGATGCTTAAGCAAAGAAAGTTTCAGAGTGTTATGGGTTGAGATAGGTCAAACCTACACCCTGCCCCCCCAACACCAGAATTTATACGTTTAAGTTTTAACTCCCAGTAAGTCAGAATGAGGCTTTACTTGTAAACAGGCGGTTGCAGTTGCAATTAGTTAAGATGTCATAGTGGAGTAGGGCGGGCCCCTCATCCTGGGTGACTGGTGTCCTTATAAGAAGGGGAAATTTGGACACAGCCACGCACACACAGGTAGAACACCACGTGAGGTTGGAGTTAAGCCGTCACAAGCCAAGGAGCCACCGGAAGTTAGAAGGGAGGCCTGGAGCAGACCCTTCCCAGAGCCCTCGGAGGGAGCGGGGCCTGAATCTCAGACTCCCAGTGAGGCCCTCACTTTCCATTGTTTAAGCCACTCAGTTTGTGGTACTGATGACAGCAGCCCGAGCAACTACCACCCAGAGTAACCACAGAAATAGAAACCAACGTATGTTTCCTCACTTTGTTAACGTTGGTTATCTTATGGGATTGGACTGGAGTGAGAGAGGCTGTTAGGTTTTTAAATATGCTTTTATCGTTTGCATTGTTTTAATGAGCATCACCTTTGCATGTAAAAAAACAAAAGATTTTTTTAAAAAGAAAACTGAGCTGCAGGGCTTGGGGGGCCTTTTCATTTTTATTTTATTTTTTTAACCTTCCATGGTTAGACGTTTTTATTGTCTTTGGTTAAGGTCTCCTTTCCAGCCCCCAAATTTGTTGGCCAAATGTATTCTGTGAAGCAGCCAGCAAAGTTCCACGGAACACGGGGTGGTGACAGCAAGCGCGTGGCCCTTGCTCCGTGGCCTGGGGAGTGAAGACCTTCGAGGTGAGGCGAGGATGGGCCGGTGGGGCTGGTGGCGGTGCTGCTGGTGGTGGAGAAGGAGGGTGGATGCATGTTGACATCTCCAGTTTGCACCTTCTCCTTCCCCATCCAGCCTCATTTAAGGCTGTACGGCAGTAGCTCCCATTTATAGACTTGGAAACCGAGGCTCAGTGAGGTCAAGGGACCTGGGTGGCACAAGACCTGAGCCTGCATTCTCTGAGCTCCAACCCCGTGTTCTTTACAACTCACCGGTGCTTCAACCACAGAGGTTGGGAGGGGTAAGGTGCCCTCCACCCACCCCCAACCCCGCCCCATGTATCAGGCCTTGTCCCTAGCTTGGCGGGAGGCTCCTCCAGTTCAAAACAGTCATGGGGGCGGGGGGGATAGAGACCTCACTGCCGTTTGTCTCTGCAGCCTCCGGCAGCGCCGTGGCCGCTGGGACGTGGACGGCCTGCATTATTCAAGCCCATGGAATATTCAGGCTGCCGGGCAGAGGAACGAGCCTGTCAGGGCTGGCTGAGCTGCTCTCTCACAAAAGGCCCCTGTGGGCTGGGAAACTGCCTGCGCCTGGTGCAGGGACAGATGTGTCATCCCGGCCTGACCCAGGTGGGGGCGCGGGCTGCCTCTGCCACCTGATGGATGTCCTCATTTGGGGGGGATGCATTATTGAGCACGTGGGCACTTTCCAACCAGACTCCTGGACAAGCCGGCTCAGCTGAGTCCCCGCTGGTGGGAGCCCCACAGAATCCGCTCCCAGGGAGAGCTGGCTCGGGGTGCCAGGCCTGTGCGGACTTTTTTTTTTGGGGGGGGAGGACATTCCTGCCTCAGTTCCTGCAGGGAGCCAACCTTCAGCAGAGAGGCCTGGAACTTGGGGCACCTGTGTCAGCCACGCAACTGCAAACCGGCCTGAACATCAGTGAGAACCCTGGTGCGGCTCCAGGAGGTCAGTGTGAACAGGGTCCCTAAGCAGGAAGCAGAACACTAGAGCCCATGTTTCCAGAATCAGGGACCTCACCCTTCCCGAAGCTGTGCCCTCTGAGCCTGTAGGCCTGGCTCTAGGGCCCCAGAACGCCATGGCGTGCAGGTCTGGAATCCCAGAGCCACTGACTCTAGCGCCCTGGTGGGCAGTTCTGGAGCCCTGGGGTGGTTCTGGAACCCTGGGTGGTTCTGGAACCCTGGGTGGTTCTGGGACCCTGGGTGGTTCTGGGACCTGGCACTCCCCGGTCTGGACATCTGAGCTGGTCACGCTGTGCAGAGCTCACCAGCCCCTCCTGAGCCGGGCTGATGACTGAGTCAGGCCTCAGAGCTGACCCACCAACCTGCTGCCGCTTGGCTAGCCTCGTTTCTCAACCCCCTTCGTGTCCCAAGAGAATAACCAGTGACGTCCATTTTACAGAGAAAGAAACAGGTCCGGAGAGTTTAAAGAGGTTCAAATGGTTCGAGGTCACACGCCAAGTCCGCAGATTTAGGATCAAACTGATATATCTCTCAACTCTACACCTGAGCTCACTCAGCCATTCAACAAATGTTTACTGAATACGTGAATCATAGTCCCTATTCTAGCCAGCAGTTAGCAAAAGAGACAAGGACCCTTGCCCTCATGGAGCTGACATCCCAGTGGGGTGTGTGTGGGGGTGATAAACAAGTACCCAGCTTGGCATCAATATGAGAGGACCCCACGGCTGCTCCCTCTTCAGCTGGGCTGTGACTCGGAGCTACAAGAGCCACCACCATAATCAGACCAGCTGACCCCTTTCCCCAGGAAACTGGAGCCCAGAGAAACCTTAGCCCGAGGCCTCTCCTCCAGCCCGGGATGCTCGGGTTCCCAGAGAACGGGGCTGAGGAGCCAGGCCAGGGCGGCAGCCCCCCTCCCCTCCGGGTGCTTTTCCATTCTCTCACATCCGCCCAACTTCCAGCAAGCGGGCACCCAGCCTGGCCGCGCCACCCAGACCCCCATGAATTATGCACAGCGCTCCCAGTTCTAGATGGAGTCGTGGAGGAATTACAGCTCCCATTAAGGCACATGGCACAGGCAGCCCAGCTGTGTCTCCCGCTGGGCCTTCCTGGGCTGGGAGAGAGCGCTTGGTGGTGGGAGGGCCGGGACGCTTGGCCACTCCAGGCCTCAATGCATTGTGCTCGCACTGCGCTGCGCTCCTAACTGCTTGGCAGAGAGGAGACTTCCGTGCCCAGCAGGGCTGGTGCTGGCGCCCCGCTAGCTGGTCTGGTGCTTGAAAAGCGAGAGGAGACAAATGGTGATGGTTATGGCGAGGCCGGACCACGTGTCGCAGGTGCTGCCTATGCCCACTGTGCATATAAGGGGCTGGGGCTTCGGCCACCTTCCAGGAGTCACCTTTCCCACCCCTCCACTCGGCCTCGAGGTCCCGTGCATGCACAATGGGCTGCTCTCTCGGATGTGGCAGCAGTGGGCAGGAACAGGTCGGTGCCTGCGTATAAGGCGCGTAAGGCGGTCTGAACAGGGCTGGTCGGGGTTTCGGGGTCCACTCAGCCAGGGGAAGTGACTCATCCAAGATAATCTCGGGGCTTAGGGGCAGCACAGCTTGAGGTGCATGTGTTTGTCTAGCCACATGGCGGCCTCAGAGTGGGTTCCACCTGCCCCTCAGGAGGACAGCGACACAGTTACCTGCCTGTGTAGCTGATTGGACCGGGGCTTGGGGGTGGAGCCAATGACAACCAGAGGCTGGCGGTGGCTGAGCTCTGTCCAATAGGAACACCCTATCCCGGAGTGCAGCAACACGAGCCAATCAAAGCCTCTCTGGGTTGGGGGGTGGGGGTAGGGAGGGGGACCAGGAGGGCTATAAATGCTCAGGGCCTACCCAGCTAGCCCATCAGTGTGTCTCCTGCAGGGAGGCAGTGGGCGCGACACAGCTCCCTTCCTTCCCTGGAAGCTCTGGTGTCCGGCCAGTGCCTGGGACTGACTACCAGGTGATGCTGAAGCCCCAGGTGAGAGCTCAGGAGGTTCCTGGACCAGGCCTTGTGGTGGGGGGAGAGTGGGGAGGGTAACCAGAAGCCCGTGCTGGGGCAGTTTTCTATGTACAGGATTTCAGCGATGTCACCACTAGTGAATTACAGCATCTGCAGACAGACTAAGTTATAGATGGCAAAGCCCAGCAATATTGATGAGCATCTTATCTAATAAAAGAGTAATATGCAAATTGACCATCACTCCAACACACAAGATGCCCCCCCCCCCCATGTGGACACAGGATGGCTGGCAGGGGAGGGCAGTTGGGGGTGACCAGGCCAGCAGGGGAGAGCAGTTAGGGACAACCAGTCCTGCAGGGGAGGGCAGTTGGGGGTGACCAGGCCAGCAGGGGAGGGCAGTTAGTGGCAATCGGGCCGGCAGGGGAGCGGTTAGGTGTCGATCAGGCTGGCAGGGGAGTGGTTAGGGGGTGATCAGGCTGGCAGGCAGAAGCGGTTAGGGGCAATCTGGCAGGCAGGCAGGCGAGCAGTTGGGAGCCAGCAGTCCTGATTGTGAGAGGGATGTCCCAGATTGGAGAGGGTGCAGGCTGGGCTGAGGGACCCCCCCCCCCCCCG
>NW_005872077.1:0-5454 GCF_000147115.1 Myotis lucifugus
GAGTTTGACCAGGGAGTGGGGCCAGCTGGCCAACCACCTGTGGCTCCTCCCCCCAGCTGGCCCCACCCCCGATCAGCCCCCCACCCCCAACCCAATTGGGGTGGGCTGCCGGACCCCACTTGTGCATGATTTCGTGCACCAGACCTCTAGTTTAATAATAATAACCATAAGGTTGTCATATTACTATAATTCTATTAATCATATTTTGGTTTTAAAATTCCTGTTGCAATAAATGTATTGAATCCATTAAGAATTTTTCATTGCAAAATGTATATGGTTTAGATGTATTGACCGTCTGATTCTTGAGTAGCCTCAGGAATAGGTCACTGTCATTGTGTAAGTGGGCAGCACCTTGAAATTCCTTTTCTCCTCATTTTATGGCAGGAGAATGAATTCTACAGTCACAAATCTCACTTGAGAGGACACCTGTGTCCCACGACTCTCAATCCCTTTTCATGTCTTATCACTGATGCATTTCTGTCACTTAGTACCCTTGGCTCTCTCTCCAGGGGCATCATTCCTCTGTCACTGTAAAGGGCAGGCTTTGCACCAGGCCTCTGCAGAAGTGGTGGAGATTAGACTAGAGTTTAGGTTCTCTTCCCACATGTCTCTCGTGTACATGCTGTGTTTCTGTTGCCATATGTAAAAGGTACCAGAAATTGGCGCCCTGCATTTAGGACTTGGAAAGGAAGAAAGGGTGATTTGTAACACCTCTGGGAAAAGCTATGGTTTAGCAGAAAAGTTTACTAGAGTTTCAGTCACTGCACTTAAGTGCTTAACACTGCCCAAGACATCTTTGTTGGGAAGTCCTGGACCAAATGCCCACCAAATGCCCATCTTCTGACCTGAAAGGCCTCTCTGTTCCTTTGGGACTGGAGTTGTGCAAACTGGCATACTTCTCCTGAGAACCTGGGGCTCAGCGAGCCCTCACACAGGAGCATCATGAGTCAGAATTCTGTTTATGTTAGCGGAGTTGACCTCATTATTGCCAGGAAGGAAACATCCTCTCAAATGAAAGAGAGGGAGTCTTTTCCCCCAAAGTTAATTGATGACTAAAAATAGCTGAAAATATTCTTTAACTGGGAAGGAAAATTATATTAAAATATCTTTAAAAACACACACACACACACACACACCCCAAAACCCTTGTACCCAGCAACTGTGACAGGACTATAAAACATACTCTACTGTTTTAAAGCAACCTCACTGGCCCATTTTTGTTGCAGTCTCTGGTGTAGCTCCCAGTGCTCATAGTTTATATCGGTGGCAGGTTTTATTTCCAGCATTTAAAATCTCCTCTGGCCTCTCAGCTGTCCAGGCATTATTTGGATAGAATCAAGGTTAGTGAAGAACAAGTGGCTGGTTTTGGTTAAGACAATTCATCATTCAGTCAGAACCAATTTATAGTTCTAAAGGCTACCATATATATGTTGGATAAAGAATGGCAGTTTTATAGTTGAGGGATTTCCATTTACCTCTCTCTAGCCATTTCATTTGTAACTATTAAGTGTTTTCTCGGATTTAAAACATCATTTTTTCAGTTTCTGAATTTTTTATTTTCTTTCTGCAGTTGTTCATAATTTTGTGACATATTGACGGGAGGAAGTATTACGCACTATATTAACCTCATTGACTGGAATTAGCCACCCTGACCGGGGAAATCCTGTGTTCTCATGCTGATGCTGTTCAAGGGCTGGCACTTAATGCTGTCTGGTTCCTACTCTTTATTTCTGTGCTCAGGAATGTAAACTAAAGGGACACCTCTGCCTTCTCTTTCCTGCTTTAGGGTTTGTTCAGAAGGACTGGTCCTGCTTAAAGTTTTACAGATCCCGGGGCTAATAAATTTCTAGTTAACTATGCTTTACAGTTAAATTAATTGATTAATTACTTTTTTTCCCTCTTACTGACACTACGCTTTTAATCTCTGTTTCCTCTTATAGTAGATTTCAGTCGTGGGTTCACTCCTGCTAGAGTGTGAGCACCTGGAGGGCAGAAACTGCATTTATTATATTTTTATCTTAAACAGCACCTGGCCCACTGAAGGGACTCAATAAATGCTTGTTAAATCAAATGATTCTAGGATTCACATTGTCTGTAAGTGGACCAGATTAATTGTACCTTATTAATGGCTTTTTAATTGGTGAATTATCAAGTATAGCAGAAAGAGCATGGCATTTGAAGTTATATAGATTGAGTTTAATTCCCAACTTTCATATTTACACATATTATGAATTGAATTCTGTGAGCCTCATTTTCTTCATGTGTTAAATGTGAATATCTATCTCATTATGTTTTGGCAGAGTATTTGTTCCATATTAGTATTTAAATATGATTTCTGCTATCATAACTGATAAAAACATAGATGTTTTTAGTCCTTTGTATATTTGCTTTCAAAATACAATAAACTGGGTGACTTTGTGTCTTTGTATCAATAATAATAATGTGATAACTAAAAAAAAAAAAACCAAGATGGCAGCATAGGTAAACACCAGAAATTGCTGCCTCGCACAACCACTTCAAAAATACAACTAAAAGACAAAACAGACATCATCCAGAACCACAGGAAGGCTGGCTGAGTGGAAATTCTACAACTAGAAGGAAAGAAAAAGCACACTGAGACTCAGAGGAGGTGCGGAAGTAAAGTGCAGAGGTACGGAGGCTCGAGCGCACGGAAAGGGGCTGGCAATGGAGGACACCGGTGTCTTTTGCAATTGGGAGAGAGGCACAAGCTCCTGACGGCCCTGGCTCCAGTTCCGGGCGAGTCTCTGGGGACCCAGACTCATATGGGGAGAAACTGGACTGTCTGGCAGTGGGCGGAACTCGAGGGTGGCTTTCTCTCAGAGGTGCTTGCAGTGATTACCAGGACACTGAGACCTGGGACCTCTTAGGGCAGGGCTGAGGATCAGCCATAGCTGTTTGCTCCGCCCTGTTGATTCGCTGAGACCCCCGCCCCACCCAAGCTGTGCACAGAGGCTTTTGCATATGAATGGGCTGGCCCTTTGAGATCTAAAATAACCTAACAAACTGCAGTTGGGTCAGAAAGACCCAGAACATCCAAAAGAAGGCCCAAGGCCCCACAGCAGCTTGCATTGCTTCACAGCTGGGCCTCATCTGGGCACCTCCAAAACCCAAACAAGGAAGAGGAATCTGCAGATCTCTCCGTAGCTCCTGCTGGGTAGTCTCAGGCAGAGGCTAAATTAGCACCTCCTTAGATCCAAGAGCCAGTGTACCCAGTGGTCAGAGTGGGACCATCCAGATTACAACTCCTCAGATCCATAAGGGACACACTCAGGGGGCAGACTCAGTGAGCACCAAAGCCCCACTGAAGCAAGTCTTGCCCCAGAAGGGTGTCTTCAGCACAGAAGTTCTCCCACTGTAGACACAGCTGATTCTCACAGACAATTGGCCTTGAGGTCAATTCCTCCCAGTGATACCTTCAACAATCAAGGCTTAACTACAACAAGACTGTGCACACAGCCCACAAAGGGGTGCACCAAGAGTGTCCACCCCAGGTAATTGGGGAGGCTGAGCCACTGGGCCCTATAGGATACCTAGCACAGAAAGCCACTCTATCAACACAGGGAAGCATAAAAAATGTGGAGACAAAGAAACAGATCACAAATGACAGAAATGAAGGAAAGCAAACTACTGGATATAGAGTTCAAAACCATGGTTATAAGGTTTTTCAAGAATTTTCTAGAAACCACCAATAAATTTAGTGAGATCCTCGAGGATATGAAAAAGGACCAACTAGAAATTAAGCATACACTGACTGAAATAAAGAATAATATACAGAGATCCAACAGCAGATAAGAGGATCCCAAGAATCAAGTCAAAGATTTGAAATACGAAGAAGTAAAAAACACCCAACCGGAAAAGCAAAATGAAAAAAGAATCCAAAAATATCAAGATAGTGTAAGGAGCCTCTGGGACAACTTCAAGCATACCAACATCCAAATTATAGGGGTGCCAGAAGAAGAGAGAGAGCAAGATATTGAAAACCTATTTGAAGAAATAATGACAGAAAACTTCCCCTATCTGGTGAAAGAAAAATACTTACAAGTCCAGGAAGCGCAGAGAACCCCAAACAAAAGGAATCCAAAGAGGACCACACCAAGACACATCATAATTAAAATGCCAAGGGCAAAAGTGAAAATCTTAAAAGCAGCAAGAGAAAAAAAGTCAGTTACCTACAAGGGAGTACCCATATGACTGTCAGCTGATTTCTCAACAGAAACTATGCAGGCCAGAAGGGAGTGGCAAGAAATATTCAAAGTGATGAATGCCAAGAACCTACAACCAAGATTACTGTATCCAGCAAAGTTATCATTCAGAAGTGAAGGTCAGATAAAGAGCTTCACTGATAAGAAAAAGCTAAAGGAGTTCATCACCACCAAACCAGTATTATATGAAATGCTGGAAGGTATTCTTTAAGAAGAGGAAGAAGAAAAAGGTAAAGATAAAAATAATGAACAACAAATACATATCTATCAACAAGTGAATCTAAAAATCAAGTGAATAAAAAAATCTGATGAACAGAGTAAACTGGTGAATATAATAGGATCAGGGGCATAGAAAGGGAGTGGACTGACAATTCTCGGGGGTGGGGGGGAAGGGGTGTGGGGGGTGTGGGAAGAGACTGGACAAAAATCGTACACCTATGGATGAGGACAGTGGGGGGGGGGGGTAAGGGCAGAGGGTGGGGTGGGAACTGGGTGGAGGGGTCCTATTGGGGGAAAAAAGAGGAACAACTTTAATCTGAACAATAAAGATTTATTTAAAAAAATAATGTAATAACTATAGCGATACCTATTATCTATCTATATTTGAGCAGTTATAATAAAAAGAAATATACAAGGACAAAAGCAAAAAGAAAGCAAGAATTCTAGGAGATAAACTAGGGTTAAAAATAGCTGTTAACCTGAGGGTTTTGTTTTGATGGATGCCCAGATGTGGGATATCTACACTAATAAAAGAGAAACATGGTAATTGGCGTACGACCGCTACCCTTCCCATTGGGTAATCAGCGTATCCTTATGCAAATTAACTGTCAGCCAAGATGGCGGCCGGCAGCCATGCACTGAAGCGAGCATGAGGCTTGCTTCCTCCAGGGACTGCAGACTCCAACGTTCCCCGCCTCACTTGCCGGCCTCTCAACTGCAACTCTAAGCAACTATTACTATGTTGCAAATAAGAAGCTAAACAAAACCGGCTTTCAGTCAGCCCCGGACTGCAACATTGTATCCATGTTTTCAGCAGCGAGGCCTCAGAGCTAAAGCTGGCCCAGAATAAAAGAAAAAAAAAAAAGAAAACAAGGAGCGGTTGGGAGCTTTTAGTCAACTGCCAGCGGGAAAACAGCCCTCAGCCCCTCAGCCAGCCTGGCCAGGCACCCCAGTGGGGACCCTCACCCTGATCCAGGACACCCTTCAGGGCAAACCAGCCGGCCCCCACCCG
>NW_005872077.1:5570-83451 GCF_000147115.1 Myotis lucifugus
GGGGTAGAGCCATAACCTCCCCATTGGCCCTGCCCTGAGTGTGACAGGGTGTAGCGCCCCAACCCCTTGATCCGCCCTGCTCTGTGTGTGACAGGGGGCGGTGCCCCAGCTCTCCTATCGGCCCTACTCTGTGAGTGACAGGGGAGAGCTCCTCAACCCCCTGATGGGCCCTGCTCTGTGAGTGACAGGGGGCAGCGCCCCAATCCCCCTGATGGACCCTGCTCTGTTAGTGACAGGGGGCAGCGCCCCAACCCCCTGATCGGCCCTGCTCTGTGAGTGACAGGGAGCAGCGCCCAAACCCCGATTGGCCCTGCTCTGTGAGTGACAGGGGGCAGCGCCCCAACCCCCTGATCGGCCCTGCTCTGTGCGTGAAAGGGGGTGGCGCCGCAACCTCCCCATCAACCCTGCCTTGAGTGTAACCGGGGGCGGTGCCCCAACCCCCCAATCAGTCTACCCTGAGCGTGACTGAGGGTGGCATTGCAACCTCCCGATCCGCCCTGCTCTGTGCATGATGGGGGCGGCGCCCCAACTCCCCAATCGGCCCTGCTCTGAGCCTGACCAGGGGCTGCACTTAGGGATTGGGCCTGCCCTCTGCCACCCGGGAGCAGGCCTAAGCCAGCAGGTCGTTATCTCCCGAGGGGTCCCAGACTGTGAGAGGGCACAGGCCGGGCTGGGGGACCCCCCCCCCAGTGCACAAATTTTTGTGCACCGGGCCTCTAGTAAGATATAAAAGATAGAGTTCGCTTTAGGTGCTTTTAATCTAATATCCTGTGTACTTTAGTTATTAAAAGGTAAGTCATCAAAGAGGACTTACTAAGGGAAAGGGATATTGATTTTAAAATGCCAGTAAAAAAAGTATTATCAATAAGTGTGGTAGGCTTTTAGAGGATTAAAAGTATACAGAGTTTTGATAAAGACAGATGTGGTTTAAGCCCAGGCTTTCCCAACTACTTGTTTATGGCCTTTGGTAATGTTCATATCATCTATAACAGAAGAATAATTACATACATTTAAATTTCTTAGCCCATAATATAGAATCATGTTACACATTAGCTATCCTTATCATTACCAACATTATCAAATATATCATAATTTTTTAAATTAATAGGCTTTATTTTTGGAGCAATTTAGGCTTATAGAAAATTGAACAGAAAGTACAGAGAATTCCCATATACTCCCTCTCCCTCACCCTCCTTTTTCATTGTTTCCCTTATTATTAAAATCTTGCATTGGTGTGGTGTATTTGTTATAAATGGTGAATGAATATTGATACATTATTATTAACTAAAGTCCACAGTTTACATTAGGGCTCACTCTTTGTGTTGTATGCAGTTCTGCAAGAATTGACAAATGTCTAATGTAGTGTATTCAATATTATCATATTGTACAGACTCATTTCACTGCCCTAAAAATGCCCTGTGCAACCCCTATTCATTTCTCTCTTCTCTCACCCTTAGCCTCTGGCAACCAGTCATGTAGTTTTGCTTTTTCTAGAATGTGACATAGTTGGAGTCATACAGTATGAAGTCTTTTCAAGCAGACTCCCTTCACTTAAGGTTCTTTCGTGTCTTTTCATACAATAGGAAATTTTGCTTCACTGAATAATATTCCACTACATGGATGTACCATAGTTAATCACTTACTGAAGGACATCTTGGTTGCTTCCAATTTTTGGTAATTATGAATAAGATGCTATAAACATTTATGTCCAGGTATTTATGTGTACATAAGCTTTCAGCTCATTTGGGTAAATAGCAAAATATTGTATAATTGATAGATATTGTAAGACTATGTTTAGTTTTGTAAGAAACTGCTGATTGTCTTCCAGTTTACCTGTACTATTTTGCCTTCCCAGCAGCAATGAATGGGAGTTCTTATTGACTTACATCCTCACTAGCACTTGGTGTTGTCAATATTTTGGATTTCAACCATTCTAATAGGTGTATCGTAGTATATTATTATTTAATTTTTGGTTCCCCAATAACATTATGTTGAGCATCTTTTCATATGCTTGTTTACCATCCATATTATCACATCATCATTTTTAAAAGGTAGCTACTATTTGTGCAATATATCCTGCGTTATTGGATTAGCTATGTTATACTTTTTGGAACACAGAGAAGTTCTGGAATGGAGAAAGACAAAAAGAGAAGAGAAGGACAAAAAAATGATAGAACTCCTGATGGTATCAGAGAAGCCAAAACAGCGTGGCAAGGCAGGGCAGTAAGCTTTGATTCATGGGGTTTTTATTGTCATTTAACTCATTTAATTTTTCTTTTTATGTATTTCAATGTTCTTTCACGTATAGTAGGTGTATATACATTTAAACTGTGATATGTTCTTGATAAATTCGACTATTATCATTACTCAGTTTTCCTGATTTTACAGAGACATTTATCAAATTTTACATAATATTGGATTATTGAATCCAAACTTTAAAACTCAGCTAACAACTGCTTTTATATTTTTTCTTTGAGAATGGAAACACCCATTTATAAAGAAAGACAAAGTTAGAGCTACCCAGGATGATAAAAACATTTCATATAACAAATCCTGTCTTATAACATTTAACTCATGGAACGTAACAACTTTGTACAAATTTTTACAGCTTTGTAAACATGTTATAAAAATTAGTTTTTGCTAACATTACATACTGAATGTTATGTTATAAAATTCTACATTCAAGAAGAGTTCACTTTTATAGTTGAATTTAATGTTGCTTAGACGTTCACTGAACAACATTAACGGAGACTTCAGAGACTCAGATAGGATCATGTCAGTAGAAATGAGAAAAAGTCAAGTCAATGGCAAGATACTATGAATGGAATAATCAGGCTTGGCAACTGTTTGAATGCAGGGAGAAAAAAAAAGTAATTAAAATGTCCCAATTTAGAACTGGCTGACTAGAAGCATCATAAATAAATGAGAAAAGCTTGCGTTTTTAAAGAAAGGAATGAATCCAGCATTGAACATGCAGTCTCCACCAGGAAATCCATGTCAAAATATTCAGCTGGATGGGTGTTTATTAGTGTTGAAATTATTTCTAGTTCTAATTTTGATTATAGGTTCATTCTGTCTAAAACCTTAATCATAGACATTTTTAGGACTTGGAGATGACATACTGAAAAGTATAACTAAAAATTCTGTGCAACGTGGGAGAAATATTCTCACAGATGAAAAGTCAAACATCTGAAGACTGAAAAAGTAAATGAACCGTTGTCCATTCTGAACGCTCTGCTTTCACTGAGATTTTTGTTGTTACTATTTTTTCTCCTCTCAGTAGTTTTTAGGCTGCCATAATCAAGAATATTTATGTGCTTATCTCTTTCTGGAATTTCTGGAAAATATTAGCGAATTCTGTGCTATTGGGGGACAAGAATGAGGGGGATGAATCCTCTGGGTGAAATCATGATTCTTGTAGAGTTATCACAAGTGGGTTCATACTGATGTCACCTCGCTACTTGAGCCCTTCCTTATCCTGCAGCTGGTGATAATTTTAACTTTTTCAGATTTTGATAGTATTTTAATAAAATATGTGGATCAATTTATGTTAGTGATGGAGAATTACTGTGTGTTTGGGTAAGTGTGTGAGTAAGGATTTTTTGGTTAGACCTGGTTACCACTTATGAAATGGACAATAGTTAGAGAACAGCATGATAACAAATGATGTGAGATAGGATTTCTGTGTTAAAGACACAGAATAATAATCTACGTTACCAGTTATTGAGTGGTTTCTCTGTGTTAGGCACTGTGCTGTTTTTTGTTGCCTTATTTCACTTAATACTACTAGCAGCCAATGTAATATACCCAAAAATCTTGTTTTGACATCATTTACAAAAGATTTATTGTGGCTCTTACTCTTCCTTTTCCCCAATATGCATAATTTCACACTTTCTGGTGTCTGTGACTTCAAACATGTTCAGTTTCCACATTTGGCGAGGGTGGACGGGTGATGGAGTGGGGGTCGGATAACCTGCCTTTCACTCTCCAGTTTTTAGAAGTTATTTTTTAATTTAAGTTTAATTGGAGGCCCTTCCAGATAGCTCAGTTGGTTAGTGTTGTCCCAATATGCCAAGGTTGTGGTTCAACCTCTTGTTAGGGAACATACAAGAATCAACCAATGAATGTATAAGTAAGTGGAATAACAAATCCATCTCCTCTCTCTCTTCTCTTTCTTAAAAAAATCAATAAAAATAATAAAAAAAAGTATAGTTGATATGCAATCTAATATTGGTTACTAGAGGCCTGGTGCATGGATTCGTGCACCAGTGGAGTCCCTTGGACTGGCCTGTGCACCCTCGCAATCCGGGACCCCTCAGGGGATGTTGGATTGCAGGTTTCGGCCTGATCCCCACAGACCAGGCCGAGGGACCCCACCAGTGCACGAATCTGTGCACCAGGCCTCTAGTATGCATATAAGATCTTTGGTTAATCTCTTCCCGTCCTCCGCCCTCCCCCCTTCCCTCTTGAGATTCATCAGTCTTTTCATGTTTCCATGCCTGTGTGTTGAGCGTCTGCCCCCCTGGTTGTCATTGCACATCATAGCTACGGGATGGTCACCTGGTCGGCCTGTTGCTTAGGCTTTTATATATATAGATATTAGTTTCAGGTGTACAATAGAATGTTTCAACATTTTTATACCTAACAAATTCTAGTAACCATCTGTCACCATGTAAACTTACTATAATAATATTGACTCTATTCTCCTTCCTCTTTTCACCCATCTACCCACTCTCTCCCTTTTGGTAACCATCCCTTTGAACTCATATTTGATGACTTATTTTTCTAAGTTTCTAACATTTTCTGTGACTATTTATAGGATGCAGACTTAATTGAAATCTATTTTCTACCAGACTTCACTTGCCCAAAACACATTCCATGGGACCACCACTTCCCAACTCAGAAAAGAAGATAGACTTGTGCTTGTGTGAGATAATGGTGATAGCTTCCATTAGAGTTGTGTCATCACTTCATAGCATTACTTATTTAAAGTGTATAATGGTTTTCTGGAAATATAGAAAAAAGGGTAAAAATCAGATGCATTTCCAGATTATAGGTTAAAAAAGTTCTAAGTGTTACCTTTCCACTGGAAAGGTAATGGAAATCAATGATGAATATATTAGTCCCTGAAGCATTAGATACTCTATTAGTAAAAGTAGTCTTAAGGTGTCTCCAATCCTTTTAATATCAATCAAGTTGGTTAGGTTGTACTTGAAAAGGACATGAACAAAGTCTAAGTAGGATGATTTCAGTGGCTTTAATTACATTGTAATTTGTACTATGTAATTGTGTTATTATAACCAAAGGTGGTAGTATGCCTGGAAAAAAGAAGAGTTAATATATAAAGATCTGTCCACATTTTCCATTGTTTGCACTTAAGAACTCTGGTTAATGTGTCTGTTGTACTTGGTTTATCAGTCAATTTTGTTTTTGGCTTCATGTGTTAGAAAACCCAAAATGGCTGTGGCTTAAACAAGATAGATAGTCCAAGGCCGGGGAGATGCTATCTGGTGTCAGAGATGCATGGCAATCCTTTCTTGTTTCTCTGCCTTGCTTTACATATATGTGCCTCTTCATGATCCAGAATGGCTTTCCCACTTCTGGTTATTATGTGTACACAAAGCAGCATTGATGCAGAAGACTCTATGCTTCTCTCTAAGACTGCTTCTCATTAACTGGACACAAATCTTTCTGCTCCCATGACCTTAATTACATGGCCACTTCCATCTCAAGGACATCTGGGGAATAAAGTCATCTTTCTAGATATTAATATGTTCAAATAATATGTCCTAATGTTAAAGGAGGGGAAAGAAAACTGAATATTGGGGACAACTGTAGTCTCTGCTACATCTGAACTATTGCAAGAATTGCATAACAAATTTTTTCTCTCTAGCTCTCTCTCAGGTTCATGTACCACAGCATTGCCTAGTTTTCTTTGAATATTGAAGACAGTCTGCTGAACATATGTGTTCAACTGCTTTGGAAAAACACACACAGAATAAGACAACACAAAAACTAAATACTTTATCCCAAATAGTCATATAGAAACAACTTATCATGAAAGAGGATTATAAGAAGAATAGTTTGAAAATGCCTCCTTTTCAACTGGCATTAAAATAGTCTTATATTTTGTGGTAGTAAAAGTAATAAGATTTGCATCCTATTATTTAAATAATAAGTCTCCTCATCTATACTCTGAAAAAATGGTTTTTATATGACATAGATTTAGGAATAATGTAAATGTATAATTTTATCTATTTTTTTAGATAACCACAGGCAGTCATTAGTCAACCATTTTATAACTCTTTCTCTACAGTTATGACATGAATATTTTCTTTTCACTCCTTTGTATGCCAGATGTATTTAGCAAATTGCCAATATATTTTAGGTTTAACTACTATGGAAAGAAACAGAAATGTTTTGCTCCAAATTTGGCCCTCATTTATTTTAAAGGCATCAAAATATTGGTATTGGGTATAAACATCTACATATTTAGTGGCTCATCTTTTCTGGAATCAGAAAACAATGTCTATTAAAGATCACTAAAATTTATTTATATAAAATTCTGGCTATTCATGAATATTAAAATTTAGGAAGCTATAACTAACTGAAAATACCTGCTTAGAACAATTTAATGTATTCAATTAGTTTCAGTTCTAATAATTTCAGTAAAAAATGCAATGGATTAGACCACCTAGGAAAAATAAAATTATACAAACTAAACAAAAACAGCAAACAAACTAATAAGGTGAAATAAAAGAAAAATAAGAAAATCAGCCTTTAAATCAACTGCTTTGATTGTAGTGCCTGGTTTTAGTCTTAATACTACTAAGAAACACTTTATCTAATAGACACCAAATCTTTCTCCAGGTCAGGCAACGACAGGTTAGGTATTCATAGAATAAAAGGGTGTTATTCATGCCCTCCAGAAGCTTATGATCTATTAGGGAGACACACCCAAATCAACAGGAACACACAAACTAGATTTTGCCAGTATAAGTCAATAGCTTTTGAAAGAAGCTGTATTGGCATCCTAGAGAAAATTATGTGCACCCTAAATACAAAAGTGAGGCAGGTGGGTGCCAAGTTTACTCTCCCTGGTGTAGTAGCAGAGCTCAGAACTGAGCAGGTCCCTTCACATACTCAGATGAAGACCAGGCCTAGAGGTAAGGTGAGTATGAAATGTTGGCCTCAGGACCACATTTTAACCAAACCCAAAGAAGAAAATACATAGACTAAAAAATATCTCTAGTCATGTTGGCACTAGGTTCCTTGTAAAATTTTTGAGGATGTTGAATCGCTGGACTAGTACATTTAAAACTATCAACAGACAGGTTTCACTTCTAATAGAATAATTCTAAGTAGATTTAAGTAAATATTAAGGGATGCCAAGGAAATCTAAAGACCAAAAACACTGAATATTTTTAATCTCAAAGACTAAAAAAACAACAAAAACACACCAATAAAACAGGGGATAAAGGAAAATTGGACCCTTAAAAAAAGATTCTGCAACATAAAAACAAATCATTTATAAAATGGAACATATTTTAAAAATATCTACAACAGGAAACACAAATTGAAAGTTTTAACTGATTGAACATTACATCATGTTAATTCTATAAAATTGAATAAATTATGTACATTATGAAATTAAAACACAACTTTAATAAAATATGATTGAGTGGGAAATAAATAGAAAAAGGAACTTGGGTGAGAATATAAAGAACCAGCGTCACCTAATAATCTAAAGAAATAAAGATGAATAGGGGTATGGCAATCAATTACACAGACTTTACCTGAAAACAGAGAAATTAAAAAATGATGATTAGGTAGCAGATGAAAGCTATGAAGAACAGACAACAGCAGCTCAAGATGCAGATCACATTTCTACCCCAAATGAACTGAATAAATGGAGCATATGAAATAATTAGTGACATAATAGCTGAAACTATTCTCGTCCTGAAAAAAATGTATACATGTAGATAAATGTATTCACAAGTGGTAGGTATCATAAATAATGAGTTTAACTTGCTTTTGTGAAGTTTTCAAAATTGTAGTTCAAAGAAATAATCTTTGATCTAGGCAGGTAAAAACAAATATATTTAAAGAAGCAGCAGGAGATTGATCCCAGCTTTTCACTTCCATGTTAAATATTATAAGATCATAGAACAACGTATGTAAATTTTACAGTGGACATTTTTAACCAAAATAATCTATAGCATCCTAAATTGTGGTTTCATATTTGACAACAATAAGGGAGACCCTAAAGTGTTAGCTATGGAAATTTTGCGAGTTTGCTTTTTCCCTTTATAAATTAGATGATTTGTCTTATATTCTCGACAAAAGACGTTTTATATATGCAAAGACTAATAAACTATGCCACACATGCATTTCCATTGGAAAATAAGCTTATCAAGGGTTTATGCTAGGTCACTGTATTATTTTTATAGCTGTCATAACAATTCCCACAAACTTGGGGGCTTAACACATCAGAAGTTTGTTCTCTCCCAGGTCTGGGGCCAGAAGTGTAAACTGTAGGCATCTGAAGAACTGTACTCCCGCTGGAGTCCCAAAGGGAGAATCCTCTGCCTCTTACGGCTTCTGGCGTCCCCAGGAGCCCCTTGGGGCTGTATCACTCCAGCCTCTGCCTCCGTCTTATGGACTTCTCCTTTCACGGTCTCGTCCTCTGTCTCCTGTAGGAACTCATGCAAGCACATTTAGGGTCTACCCAGATAATCTGGGATGATCTCATCTCGATATCCTAATTGTAATGATATCTGCAAAGACTTTTTCCCCCCAAATCAGATCTCAGTACCATATCTTTTTCAAGTGCAGCATTCAATCCACTACATAAACCAAAAGATTAAATAAAATATGTAATTAAGGAAATATTTTGTTTTACAGCTAGTGAAAATTAAAAATGTTTCCACAAACATGTGCAATGACTGGTGTGTAGCCATAACAATGAGTAGTATTCAGAATTGGTTATAAATGTATTTAATTGATCAGCAAGAACTAGCCTTGGTCAACATGCTTTTGTAAGCCAGCCAATTAATGGTAGCTCCTGTCTCCTGGAAGTCAGCCAGTCAGGAAAAACTCATACCAGGAAACATGTGTTTGACTGCCAACCAATGCAAAATATTCTCACCTAAGTAACTATACTTCTAAAGGAGATGTCAACCAGTTTATGTCTCTGAGAGTCCATGAATTATTGAATGCCAAGCTTCCCTAAGACCCTGTATAAGCAGTTTTCTCTGCTCAGGAAAACCATTCCCGATTAGCATAGATTTCCCATACTATAGTTAACAATTAATTCCACTTTGTCTTTTTTTTTTTCCCATTGGGAGTCACATCACCTTTGACACTACTATTCTAATCCTTTTACATTTTTATAACATTCCAACTTGGTGACATGAATGCAATGCTATAAATCATTAAATTTTATGGCATTGCATTCAACATTATTCACCTTCTTCCTCTCTCTCCATTTTAAATCATGTTGCTTTACTTCTGTCTCTCATAAGTAGCACATGGATTACTTTTCTTATTCTTGTGTTACATAAAATGAAATATTCTTCTAAGAATATTCTTATTTATGTGTTTCAGAAGGTAAAAGCTTTCAAATTAGGCATGCTATTTAGTATATTTTTAAAAATTCTGTATTGTTGGATGTATAAGCCAGGGAGAGCTATTTTTTAATCCTCATTTTTCCATGATAGTAATGTTACTTCTTAAAGTGGAAGATTTTTTTTAGTGCAATTCCATTAGAAAAATGTCTAAAAGTGTTGCTCCTCTGACTTTTCCTCAGAACAACCTTTAGGACAATGTTTTTCTTCTCCTCCTCTCTTCCTGCAAGAGGCCTGAGAAGGGAGGCCTGAGATGTTGTAAAATGCAGCTTGTGTGATAGGACCCAAATAATCAAAATAGTGATGAGGATGATGATGATGATGATGATGATGATGATGAAGACAAAAACTACAATGACTTGGGTGAAAAATAAAATGTTATAATCTTTTTTTCTTTAAGTAAATGTCAACTTTGACTTGTGTTTGGAGAAGTATATTGTAAATCTTTAGACAAAAAGCCTATACTCCCGGGTGTCTCCTTAACATTACAATAAGTTAACTTTTTACCTTAATATATTTAATGCATATATTTTTCAAGACATCTTACTTTATATAATTGCCTGGCAGGTGGAAAGATAATCTTGTTTTTTAAAACTAAAATTTGTCAAAGAAAAAAAACAGTATAATATTTCTAAGAAAAAATGTTATTGCTCCATTTTGAACTATACCGTTCTCAATTATACTTTTATTTTCTCTATTATAGCTGTTGCCCCGAAGGAATTTTCCAGGTTCCTTGAAAATACATTTGTTAAGATTCTCAGAATACAGACCTGTAGGCATTGTATACAGTGTCAGGGAATGCAATTTTGGTTAAGAATACACTTAGAGGTTCCTGAGGTCTCTGTGTGAGACATTGACAATAAAACTAAAAGCTGAAAATGGTTCCAAGAACTTCACTGTCTGCTGTGCCAAAGTATTAAGGTCATTAGCATTTGTTCTAGAACATGACCTGAACTATGAAGTTAATATTGAGATCAATTCAGTAAATGATGCCTAATCAGCTCCACAATTTCCCTAATTATACAAATTCTCCCTAGCTTGCTTTTCCCCTCTGTAGTCTAACTTTTTAATTATATTGGTCTTCTTTATAATTGATAATATGTAACAATGTAGTTTCATTTATAGTATCAGGGCATAAAACATAAATGATATTTTTTCCACCTAGAACAAATAATTAAAATTTTCATACACATTTTTAAAAAGGAGATGTACATTTTACTAGTTTGTATTCCTTTATGTCTCTGAGCACATACATGGGTTCTAATTTGGATAATAATCATGATTCCATTGTATAGCAGAGCTTACTGTTTGCCATTAGCTGATAAGTTTCAGTAATGTTTTCATTTAAGAAGTGACAAAAAATTGTCAGTCTATATAAGCAAAGAGTCATATTTGTTACTCTGTTCTTTTTATGAATAGAAGACTAAGCTTTGTTCTTGCATGAGGTGGAAGAATGATAGTATAGTTCTGTTTTCATAGTCAGATTTTACACTAAACATTTTAATTTCCCTCAGTAAAAAGGCTTGAGAAATAAAAAATATTATGTTATTTCAAAAATATGTGAGAGAGCATTACATGGTCAGTCAGTCTTTTCAGTGTTCTGAGAGAAGAATGGAGATAAATTAATGCTCATTTTTAATCAGAAAAACAACGATATGCAAAATGGTAACATTGGAAGGATATGGGCAAGACCGGCCTCTTTGCTCCTAGGAGTTATTTTTTATTATGTTCTTATAATTGAGCTAACTGTTTTCAATTTGTCTTTCTATTTCGCATTTATTTTCTATAAAACAGGGATAATAATATTCAACTTGTATAATTGCTCTGAGATTAAAATGATATAATACATGCCAAGTGCTTAGAAGAGTATTTGTACCACATAATATTTATATTTCCGTGCTGTCACATTTACAATTATCGTTGTTATTTCTGCTACTACTTTACAAATCCTTGGTTTCAGTTTAGTTTTATTGTCAGAGATACTATAGAAAGCATAAGGCATCTCTTTACACCTTGAGAAGCTCAATGACTTGAGAAAGATATCTTATAAATCGTTAATACATGCCAAAAGAGTCATCTAGAAACAGTGCTGTGAAAAGACAGTGAGGAAAGTCACTACATGTTTTAAAGAAGAGAGAACTCCATGAAGAGACATCATTTGGACAAGGTCTTAAATAATGACTGAAAGGTCTTCGGTGAGGGAATGGTATAGGCAGATGCTCAAATGTATGAGAAAGCATGACACATTCACAGTACCAGAGGCAGATGAAACAGCAGCGGCATAGAGTTGAGGATAGGAAATTTGTATACATATGACAGATTTCTTGGTGTCAGAAATACAATTAATTCTAGCTACTTAAAAGAGAAAGAATTTTATTAGAGAAAATTATGTATAGTATAACCTCTAGGAGGGCCAGGAACAAAGTTTACATTCTATACAGCCAACAGCACAGAGACTGGCAGAAGTTACTGGGATGCATTTGATCCATTTGAGACCTGTCTGTTTTTAATGTTTACTTGGGTGGTCAAAACAGTTTCCTCAGGTGGGTCAAGAGTGTCCTTCACTCTGGTCTAGTTTAGCCGTAATGTCAGGCACAACTCCTCTGGGATCCCCACTGAATGCCTCAGGTGACCGCTGCTCAGTCTGCACTCTGGTTGGATGGAGAGGAACCTTCTTCATTCTCTGTGTCTGGGAACTGTTTGGCTTCTACCCTCCAGCTAATCTGCATTAACTTTGCAGAGTTTGCTGCTATAGATATGCAGTAAACTGCTATGAAAATTCTAAAAGAGACCCCATACAGATTTCTGGGGATATGTTTTATGAATAGCACCCTTGTTTCTAGAACTCTGCCATACATTGCCCTGTCACTTCAGCTTCACTATGCCCAGTCACCCCCAACTGCAGGATCTGGATGGGACCCTCCTCCCTTGCTTTCAGGGAAAAAAAAATAAGGGCCTGATAAGGTTCCTTCATTTTTATCATCTCTGTGTTCATAGCTCTAACTTTACTTGCTGTCAGATCTCTGAACAAATGCATTTGGGGGGTATTTTTTCTCCAATTTTAATAGTTATTCACAGGGAGGAATAAGTATGCTTTTTCTTACTGCATTATGGCCTAAAATAAAAATTCTTTGGGAAATATTTTGAATTTTCTTTTACCTTCGGTCTAACGAGCACATCAGAGAGAATGGAGGTATTGCCAAAGCCCATTCCATTGACCATCTGCTTCATTTTCCAGGAGTGCTTATTAACATTCTGATTTCTCCACTCTACCCTAATTTAATCAAATCACTAGGAATGGGTCCAAAGTATCTATATTATAAATAAGCTCCCCCAGGGGATTAATAGGCAGAATAAGGATTACAAACCCCTGGAGTTGGATAAAAATATAGTTTATAATTTTCCTGTATGTGCCATATTAAATGTATATAATCTCTCTATATAAAAGGCTAATATGCAAAGTATCCCCTCGGGAGTTTGTGAGACCAGGAGTTTGATTGCTCACTATGATATGCGCTGACCACTAGGGGGCAATGTGGAATAAAGGAAGGCCCTGATTGGCCCTAATCGCCAGCAAGGCCTAGGGACCCTACCCATGCACAAATTTTGTGCACTGGACCTCTAGTTTATTTATAAAAATATCAGAGCAATTAATGAACATGGATTTTGAATACCTGAATTGGGGATGCTATAAATCAAAATGCCAGGTGTCTCTTTACTCAATTAATCATTATGGGTTTTAGGTTTCTGTACAACATCACTTTTGGAAATGTTCTAATACAAAAGAAAGTTGCTTTCATGAAAATTTCAATCCACTGTGTGATAAGTGGTCTGACTTGCTCCCATAGAACTGAAAGGTATTATGAGGGAAAAACACATCATGAATTACTATCTGGTTTACATAAGTTGTCCTAACGCTGGCAAGAAATCAAGAGAAAAATGTTAGGTGTTGCTGACAGGTGAGTTTGGGAAGGTGGAGTAATGAAGGGTAATGCTTGAGCAAAAGGCAAAGAAGACAGAATTAGGGGGCTGTGGACATCAGACATTATTCTTACGCTATCTGCAGAAGGTCAGAAGGCGTCAGAAATAACCTTGCCTATGTTTCATTTGGTTCTTACACTTGTGTAAGTAATATGATGTCATTTTAAATTAAGTGAGATAGATTAAGGTTGACTCATCTCTTCCTTTTAAGAAGAAAAATGTAAAGAATGATCCTGAGTAGTACATGAGTAAAATCTGGCTTAGCTCTTTACCTGTATTCTCTTATTCAAAATATTGGTTTCTGCAAAAATGTGTTTGGGAAATAGTTCAGGTGACTGCCACCAGAAACAATGCTTTCCAAAACACTTTCAATATATATAATGCAAGGTTGATCCCCAGTCAGGGCAACTGATGTTTCTCTTACATTGATTTTTTTCTCTCTCCCTCTTCCTCTCTCTCTCTAAAATCAGTAATAATTAAAAAATCCTTGTGTGAGTATTTAAAAAAAAAAGCAACAGGTTAAGTGGCCATGTAAAAGAAGGCCAGTTTTTTTCTTTTGTTTTTGTTTTAGGTTGAAAATGTGTGTTCTCACCTGTTTATTGTGAGGGCGAGAAGATAGAATAGTCTTGCTAATTCAGCCTCTTAGAGCTGTCTGCTGATTTTTTTGAGCCCTTGAAAATGACTTGCACATAGCACTGTATTTCCACTCTTTTGACCCACTTGACCCTACCCAGTCTGACATCCATCTGAGGAACATTTAATGTGCAAACCATCCCTCATGAGGCAATTTGAGTAAGGGAATGATTGGATCATTACCCAGTCATCTCTGTGGTTAGAGGCAAAAAATTAAACATGTGCCATATTTTCCCTGAGCCAGCAGCATGGTTTGAGAAGCAACATAATTTGAAAGAATGCAGAGAGGGATGCTTACAGAGGAGGAAAAAAATTATTGCAACTTTTTTAGTTTCTCATGTAAAATAATTTAATTTCTACATATTTTAGTTCTGCTTTACCTAAAGAGATATTATAGACAAAATAGATACTGCTAGTTCTCCCTCTACATCTTCCTATATGGACTAGACATTCTTTATTTTTACAATTAAATTTTAATTTTAAAATAATTCTAGACTTATAAAAAAGTTGTAAAGAAAATCTAAAGAGGTCTGTATACCCTGCACTCAGTTTTCTCCATTGGTTAGCATCTTACATAACTGTGGTTCAGTTATCACAACTAACGAACCAATGTTAATGCATCATTGTTAACTAAGTTCCATACTTTCTTTGCCTTGTCTTAGTTTTTACCTAAAGTCCATTTCCTGTCCCAGGATTCCAATTTACCATATTACATTTTTTGTCATGTCCTTGGGCTCCTCTAGACTGCGACAATTTTTCAGTCTTTCCTAGTTTTTAATGACTTAGTCATTCTTTTAGAATGAATGATTAATTGACTGATCAAAAGGCAATAAAATAAAATATGAAAAAATAAAAAATGTAAATATATAAATTTAAAGGAAAGAATAAGTTGATTTTAAGAAAGACTTGAAATATCTTTGGTTGATTTCTAGTATATCAAAACTTGGATTTTTGAGAAAATAGAGACAATGCTTAGTACTCTAAATTATTTAGGTAGGTTCTGGATTGTCACTTAAAAATGGAATTTTTGGCTACTCTATATGTACCATTCTCACAGTGGTTAAAGGAAAACACTGTTTTTCCCCATAACATGGGACTTTCCTGGATCACTGCCATTTATATTAAAAATTCAACTACAAAGCTAGACCTTGATACGTATTGTGTTATTTTGTTTGAGAATAAGATTTTTTAATGGAAACAATCAACTAGTATGATATTAACATTCCTGTTAAATGCGTATCTCTCTGCCTACTCAGTAGTTGTAGCAACAGGTTGAACCAGAGGGGGGAAAAAATCAAAATGTAATAATCAGTTCTCTATTAAAATTTATTTTCATTTAAGGATCTAATATAATGTTGACACCTTAGTAAGAACTGTTGAAATTGATGTCTATGTGATAGAGTTGTTTGTATTTTAACACCATTTACAAATGTAATTGATGAGTATGTAAAAAGGACTCTATAGATATAATCAAATGGGGAGAAGGGAACCCAGACAACAGTTGTAATTTCTGCTAATTTCATAGTTTGTTGCAAAACCATCACAGGGAAAAAAACTATGAATACTGATATTAGGCCTTATAATTTTCTTTGATGTTGAGATTCTTCAAATTGAGAACTAATATTATCTTGCTCTTGTGTTTGGTCTCTTGACAAAGCATTCTCTGAATCTCCTTTATTATTAATCCCAAATAGGTTTTACGGGTCAGCCTCTGTGCCATCCTGTTGTTTGTGGATATGGTAAAGATTTAGGCACCAAACTCACCAGGCTTCATGGTCTACTCCAACTATGTAGTAGCTGTTGGTTCATTGGCAACCTCTTTAATCCTGTTTAATCTTGATCCCTAATTTGGAGAGGTATATAATGACTATTTAAAAAGGAAATATATTAAATAGTGCATCACACTAGCTTATCAATACATTCAGATAAACCTGTATATTTGGTTTAAACAGAAAGAAAATAATACTTTGTTTTCTTACTCTGTCCACTGATAATCTGTCCACTGTTTATTTAATCTGTTTCCACGATGTGCATTGTATACATATAGAAATCTACAATAGGATTTTAAAACTGATTTTCATAAATGTGTTTGAACAGATTTTCTTTGTCCCCAGAAGCATCACCACAAACACAAATGACAAAGTCCCAAGAAAAAAAGCATACATGCCCCCCCCCCCCTTCTCTTTGCAAAGCTCATTTCCATGTAGTCTCTGGTGCATGAATTATAAGGAAATATATCAGTATCATGGAGGAGTACCTTCAAATGTCCATTATTAGCTGGCAAGTTAACTTTTTCCTATTCTCTATCAAGTCTCCACCTCATAGCAACAATTTTCACTTTTCTTTGCAGTGAGATATCATTGTGGCACAAGCTGATGAATGATACTCAGAGAACTGTTCCCTGAAGTATTTTTGGAAAGAGCATGTGTTCAGCATAGTTGGTGTCAAAAGGTACAGACCACAAATCCAGATTCTCTCCATATGCTTGAAGGTCAGACAGCGGCAGCGAACGCTAAAAGAGAGACACCTCTTGTCATTGCTTCTATTTATGATTCCTCCTTTTTAAAATCTCATTTTAGAGTGCTTTTCTGAGGGGAATTTAGAATCAAAAAGTAGAAGGCATTTGTTTTAAAGCGTTTTTCAGGCTAAGCATAGTTTTTGTCTTGTTTGTTGGAGAAAGTTACCTATAAGTCATGATAAGGTTACTTTTGTGTTTTAAGAGGAAACTCTGAACTGCAACTTGATTTAGCTTAAATGAAATACTTAATCATTTAATAAATAGTAATATGTAGCTGTAAAGTTTCCACATCTCATTTCCATTTGCCCATTACATCATCACCTTCATATTTTACATTATTTTTATAGGAACCTTTCTATGTTCATTCAGTTCCTCTTTCTTTATGTTTTTATTTTTAGAAATACCAAACAAAATTGAAAGAGAGAGTGACCAAAACATTTCATGCTGTCATAAGTATAATTTGTGCCTATCTTTGATGTGTCATGTACTCTGATAAGGTGCTAAATTACACAGCTATCTCTTTTATCGGAACCCCAACCCAGATGAAACCCTAAAATATTAATTGATGAAAATTGAAATCTATAAGGCCAAGTTATCTTAAAAATCAAGGCTGTTGTTTCCTTGTCCAGCTTATTACAACATTCAATGGAAACCATACAATGTCCAAGGATATACAGGTACCAAAAGCACTCAGGAGGGGAATGACTACCAGGCCACTACCTTAGTCTCCTAGTAGTGAATAATTTCCCACCAATAATGAAAATCCTCCCTGTATGGAGGAGGCAGGTGAATATAGCACAATAGCTTGTGAGCATAAAAGCCCTCGGTCACAAAGTGAGGAGCACTATGGAGAGGGAAAGAAGAGATGGAGGAAGTTATAGGTCAACCCTGAGAGGATGAAGCTAATTGCCTTTTAGAAGGTGAAATAGAGTTTGGGATCCACCATTGGCCTTCAAAGTTTTAGAGCTGCAGTCTTTTTCTGCAATACCACATTCCCTATTACCTTATGCCCACTTCTTTCCCACAAAACAGTTTAACTCCCAGTCAGTTTATTTTTCCTGGAGTCCTATTTTAGTGCTTAGAGCAACTCACTCTGTACCTTTTCTTGCTACTCTATTACATGGGAATTTGCCTCCCACTTGCCTCATCTCCTGGTGAACTTCATTGTCAATCACACATTCCCACTTTCTGCCTTAGACATCCTATATAATAAAATAGAAACATGTAAATTTACCGTCCCTCCGCTACGCTCACCAGCCAATCAGGAGTGAGTACGCAAATTAACTCGACAAAGATGGCGGATTAATTTGCATACACAGGCGCCAGGTGGAGAGCAGAATGGGAGAGCCGGAGGCTTGGGGGGATGTGGCTCCCTCGGTCGCTCCCAGCAGTGCAGGGAGCACCAGGAATTCTGGGAATAGTAGTTTTGGTGGCAGCCCCAGGACCGGAAGCAGAATCTCAGAGCGTGGGGAGCACCAGGAATTCTGGGAATCATAGTTCTGGTGGCAGATGGATCTCCTAGACCAGTGATGGCGAACTTTTTGAGCTTGGCGTGTCAGCATTTTGAAAACCCTAACTTAACTCTGGTGCTGTGTCACATATAGAAATTTTTTGATATTTGCAACCATAGTAAAACAAAGATTTATATTTTTGATATTTATTTTATTTATTTAAATGCCATTTAACAAAGATAAATCAACCAAAAAAATGAGTTCGTGTGTCACCTCTGACACGCATGTCATAGGTTCACCATCACTGTCCTAGACACTAGAGCAAAGTGAGCCTGGAGCAAGTTACTGTGATGGTGGGGGATGGAGGGAAAGCAAAGGTGAGTGACATAAGTAAAATCAGAGTGTCTAGGAAAAATTAAAGGGAAGATATCCTAAAACTTCCAGAAAATCTCCAGCAATGAAGCAAAGAAAAAAAAAAGCCTCTATTATTCTGTGAGCAACAAACTAAACTGCGTTGGGGTCTCAGACAATTCGCTCATATGGTTGCAAAGACAGACAGAAACTCCTGGTTTGGAGAGGGCTCCCCAGAGGGCTCCCAGATTGGAGACGGTGCAGGTTGGGCTGAGGGACCCCCACACCCCCCAGTGCACGAATGTTGTGCACCGGGCCTCTAGTGTCTTATAAAACCAAATATAATGCAAATATACTTTCCATTTTCCAGAGGGAAAAATAGACAATGCATTTGTTCACTTTCGTCTAAAAGAGTAGGAGATGTGTCCATCTGGGATGAAAATAAAGGATGAAAACAAGGATCTGGCTGAAACGCAATATAGCCAGCCCAGGGCACTCCCTTTAGCTAGATGACTCAGATGCATGGTGACTACCTTGCTGCCACTTCATGATCATTAAATAGCCTCAAATAGAGTTTAGATGAAATCAACACAACTCCTCAAGATCCTCCGTGGACCAAATCTACCAAAAATTTAGACTTTTCCCCCTGAAGTTAAAATTCACCCCAGTGTCCCCTAATTGGCTGCCCTCACCCTGATTTTTTTTTTTGATCACCTGTCTGATACTTTCCCCATCAGTCTATCCATACTTCCAGGCATAAACTTTCTTGGTCAAAGCTATCTATACTGACACAACAGCTTTGCATGAAATTACACATTATAAAATATATATCAATATGAGCTGGTTTACAGGAAAAGACAGAAATATATAGATAAAAAAATGAAAGTAACCCTCTTACCAGTCCACAGTTTCTCAGTTTCTCAAAGGTAACTAAAATATACATAAATGTGTATATTTCTAAAGATGAAAAAACATTTAAATATTTACATTACTCATATACATTGCATTATTATTTAAAAATTAAATCATTTCATAGTTAGGTGCTTTTTAATATTAAGACCAAATCTTGAATATTTATATATATATATATATATATATATATATATCTGTTGCATAATATACTATAGTATCAACATTATGCAAACCTTAATTTATGAGCATTTTAGTATGTTTTAAATATTTTGATATTAAAAATAAAGATGCAAAAAACATTCTCCTTTTGTTCAACATATATAACATTGTTAAAACTGATTTACCAAACTGAACTTGCCAAATCATTGCATTTGTGCTCTTTGTAAAGATTGACAATGTTCAGTGACAGGAAAATGTGTGAAAATTGCAATTTACTATTAGTTGAGTGACAGGAAAATGTGTGAAAATTGTAATTTACTATTAGTTGAATTTCAGTTTTTGGTTTGTAATTTAACGATGTCTACAGTATTTTATAATATGTAAAGATATTATTAAATTGCAAATCAAAAATACTGTAGACATCGTTAAATTACAAACCAAAAACTAAAATTCAACTAATAGTAAATTGCAATTTTCACAGATTTTCCTGTTACTGAACATTGTCAGTCTTTCCATTTCAATATTACTTTAGTTAAAATTAAAGGCCAAAAATATATCTTAGTGTTTCAAAATGCATTTCTGAGATTATTCATAAATATTTGCTGAATGAATGAATGAATGAGTAGGGTATTTGTAGAAATTAAATGAGGTAGTGTGCTTGAAACCCACTTAAAAATAGGAATAATTTTGCTCTAATACATTGTTTACATGAACAAATTACTATGTTTAAAGTACTGGTGAGATAGCCAGGTTTTGCCATTTTTTTTTCCTTAATAATTAGGCATTTTAGAAGAATTCACTGTTGGGAAGAGGGAAATGAAATCACAAAATTCCTAGTCTTCTTCTCCAGATTTGGGGGTGGGAGGAGAGAGAAAGAGACCATCCAGAATTTCCGGCATCCACTGGGAGTCTTGGAATGTATCCCTTGCAGACAAGGTGAGGCTAATGTACAGATTCCACTAACACTTCAAAAAAAAAGAGGGGGGGGGGGCGGGGGCGGGATCTCGTCAGTTTTAAACATACATAGGTACACAATGAGGATAATAATAAAACAAAAACACAGCTCCCAGGAACTGAACGCCGTTGTGATAATAAATGAATATGGTTATAATCTGGATTCAGATCAGAATAGAAACCTGCCATCAAAGCAGAGATTGATGTCTGAATCTTGAAGTCATTCAGAGGAGGAAGGTTCATCCAGGTACTCATGTTAGAATCAGGTCACACGAAAGGGATGGTGTTCAAAGTCAAGCAGCAGGTGTGCAAACCAAAATGCAAGGTAGTTTTTCAAGAACTGAGCAAACAGGAACCCAGCGAGCAATGTGCAGAAACCGAATGAGCTGGACAAACGAAGCAGAGAAATAGACATGAGGCACTGGTAACAGGAAGAACACGGACAAGTGAAGCAGAGCATTGCCTGGGGCTTTGGAATCATTCCAGCCTGGCTAGTCTTGGATGTGACCATAATGGGAAGACCTGCGTGGGTGTGGGCAGAAGCAGGGAGGGTTTGACATCAAACAGATCACACTATATTGACCAAAAAGGCCTCTATGAGGCTCTCAGAGTTGGATTTTTCAAAACTTTCTTTACTTCTGCTGATCTAGGACTGACCTGCTGCACAACTTTAAAATAGATATTCTTAAATTAATGTCATAGAACTCTTTGAACTCATGTATATGTAGAGGTAAAAGGAAACTGAGAAAAAGATCAACACGTGACTACATCAAGCTATAAAGCTTTTGTACAGAAAAAAATGAAAAAAAAACAACAACAAAAAACATCAATGAAATTGAAAAGAGAACCCACTGTATGGGGAAACATGGTCACCAATGATACATCCAATGAGGGGTTAATTTCTAAAATATATAATGAACTTAGACAACTCAACACTAGGAAGACAAGCATTTCACTTTAAAAAAAAATGGGCAAAGGACCTGAATAGACACTTCTCTGAAGAAAACATACAGATAGCCAATAGACATATGAAAAAATGCTCAAGGTAACTAATCATCAGAGAGAGGAAATTAAAGCTATAATGACATATCACCTCACACCTGTCAGAATGGCTACTATTTTTAAAAAATATTTTTTTTATTGCTTTCAGAGAGGAAAGGAGAAGGAGAGATGGAAACATCAATGATGAGGGAGGATCATGGATTGCCTGCCTTGTTACAGAAAAACTGGAGAAGAACCAAGCAATGCTTAGAGAGATGGAGTTACATTTATTATTACGCATGGGCCCAGAGGAAAATGTCTCTGAAATTCTGGGCGAAATCACACAGGAAGTTTCCTGTATTTATACCATTCCACCTTCTTTGCCTCCCAAATATGGGGTTTTTCCGGTTCTCTTTGCAAGTTCTTAAAGGGCCCTATGTGCTGGGGCTTTGAGACCTCAACCAAAGGCTTGGCCTGATGCCAGCACTGATAACTTCATCTGGAGAAGGTTTAATGGCCTCTCTGAAATGGGAGTCGTCTTATTTTCCTTATTATTTAAGCCAGCAAGCATTTACAGAAGCCAGAAATAGCAGGGTTAAAATTTCAAACAGCAGTTTTTATATAAGATGGATGCTTCAGCCTCCTGCACACCCCACACTGGGGATTGAGTCCACAACCCAGGCATGTGCCCTTGACTGGAATCAACCCTGGGACCCTTCATTTTACAGGCTGACACTCTTTCCACTGAGCCAAACTGTCTAGGACAGCTACTTTTTTAAAAATATATATATTTTTATTGATTTCAGAGAGGATGGAAGAGGGAGAATGTGGGGCCCTGTCTTAAGAATACACTGGATGTTCAAGGCCATTCTAAGCATGGGCCTAATCAGGGTGCTCAAGGCCAAGATACTTTTGCAGGTGCAAGTCACACTGCAAGCTTTAACACTGCAGATGTGCCCTTCTATAGCCAAAATATGATTGAAGTAACTATTGGCATGAAGCCTTCTTTGTCTAAGGATTAATATACAGGATACAGACCAGCTAGTCTGAAGGAGGTTGAAGAGGAAGCTGGAGAGACGGAGCTGAGAGCTGGTACTTCTACAATGTAAGGCTAAGAGCTCATAGAGAGCTCAGATACAACTACCATGTTAACCAGCCAGTGAGGTGGGCAGGGGAGACAGGAGAAGCAGCTGAGCCAGTGAGGCTACTGAAGCTGTAGCTCTAAGGGAGAGTTCAGGTACTATTGCTATGTAAAACTATAGGTTTAGAGGCAGCGTGTGGCTGCTCAGATATGTCTTTACCAGCCGGTGAACAGTTGCCTATATGGAATTTCTGTGAAAGACTGTTGTCTGATGGCTATATGGCCACTGGCTTCTGCAATAAAGACTCATACTTATACACCCACAAGTTCTCCTGGCTTCTCTGTCTAAGATCCAGCATCCAAGGAGGTCCAGCCCTAGGCAGAGGGGCTCGGACCCACCACCTGTAACTGGTGAGCAGAGAATAAAGGAGGAACTTGGACTAAGTTCCCAACAGTTAGTCCAGTGGACAGGGTTCAAGAAGGAACCTGTCCTGGAGTAGTCAGAAAGAATTTAGAAGAATATATGGACTCAGAACAACTCAGAGCACCAGTGCTGAGCAGAGCTCCTGCTGTGCTCTGACAGAGAGAGAGAAATATCAGTGATGCGAGAGAATCATTGATTCGCTGCCTCCTACATGCCCCCTACTAAGGATTGAACCCACAACCTGGACATGTGCCCTTGACTGGAATCAAACCCAGGACCTTTTAGTCTGTAGGTTGATGCTCTATCCACTGAGCCAAACCGGCTAGGGCAGAATGGCTACTATTAATAAATCAACAACAACAAAAGTCCTGGCAAGGATGTGATGAACTGGGAATCATAGTGCTCTGCTGGTAGGAGTGCAGACTGGTGCAGCCATTGTGGAAAACATGGAGTTTCCTCAAAAAAATTAAAACTGGAACTGCCTTTGACCCAGTGATCCCAATTCTGGGACTATATCTTAAGAAACCTGAAACCCCAATCAGAAAAAATATACGCACCTTTATGTTCATAGCTGCGCTATTTACAATAGTGAAGATCTGGAAACAGCCCAAGTGCCCATCAGCAAATTAGCGCATACAAAAGCTGTGGTACATTTACACAATGGAATACTATGCAGCTGTAAAAAAGAAGGATACATGAAGGAGATTTGAGGGAGCCACATGGGAGGGGGGTGAGGGTGATTGGATAAAGAAGTTGAAGGGTTTAGTAAAAAGAACATATATGTATACCCCAGTAATGTGGTCAAGGCCAAGGGAAGGGACGGTGGGGGTAGGTGGAAGTAGGCAAAGTGGGATGGTGTGGAGAAAATGGGGCAATAATGTCAACATTAAAAATTTTTAGTAAAAATAAATAGATACCTCTTGGAGAACTCTTTGTGTATTCATTTATGTAATGCTAATAAACCCTGTAACGTAGGTAGTTACATGTATGGTATCCTTACTTCCCAAATTTAGAAAATAAGGGGCAAAAATGTTAAGTACCTTCCCCAGAATCACTCAGCTAGAAAGCAGTTGAGCTGAGATTCAAGTGCAGAACTCAGGCAGGAGAGCAGCAAGCTCAAAGGAAGTGCAACAAGCGTGGAGTTTCAGGGAACAAGGAAGAAGGCCAAGGCCGTGGGAGCAGAGTGTAGGATGGGCAGAATGTCAGGTGCCCATACAGAACTCTCTGTTTAAGAAACTTTATGGAATTATCTATATCCTTATTTTTGCTTTTAGATTCCTACATTTGAAGAAATTAAATTCATTAGTGACATATT
The DNA here is from genome assembly GCF_000147115.1 of Myotis lucifugus. Lineage (NCBI taxonomy): Eukaryota > Metazoa > Chordata > Mammalia > Chiroptera > Vespertilionidae > Myotis > Myotis lucifugus. The sequence continues at coordinate 29,957 of NW_005872077.1, forward strand.
TTGATAGCTTTAAATGAGCATGAGTGTGTCCTCTGTCTTGTGAATGTCATGCTTACAGTTTCATCTTGCATCCCTCCAAAAGATAGTCTTTATAGATAACTCCCAGAGAACTTTAGTCTTGATTTCCTTTGAATATTTATCATTGAAATTTCACTCATCTCAAATGATCTTATCTCAAACTTGACATTATTTGATCTTCCAAATCAGTTCGTTACAACAGACCCTCCTCTGTGATATCATTATTGTTTATTACAGAACAGGATGTCCTGTTATTTTAATGTTTTCTCTTTCTCCAGTCTCTTCTATCTAATCATCATCTAATCCTGCCTTTTTACTCTTCTGAAATATTTTTGCGTCATTGATTCTTCCAAATGCAGGTTATGGAAATGTGGCTTCTGGGTCTGCCCTGTAGTTAGTCTTTGTGCCAAGTCTTTCCCTTGCCTTCTGAGTTCATCCGTATCTTCCTTCCAGAATCATCTAACCTAGTGGTCATTTGCTCTGGCATTATATATAAGGGGTGGGCACAGTAGGCTTAGAGTTGTCTGTATGGAAAATAATATAATAATTAATAAATAATAATACAAGAATAAACTCTTTTGTGTACTCACAAATGTAAAACTACTTTTTCTAATCCCTATATTTATATTGACACACTGAAAATAAATGTCTTAATATTCCTTGACCCTAAGCTTTTACATATTGATAATACTATCTATATCAAAGCAGAAATTGTGCTCATCATTATCATAATACTGAGATTGCTCATGTATAAAAATGGAGGTAGAAAAACAATGTTAATTTTAAGGATTGAGATCATTTGCTTGAGAATACTTTATAAGTAATAAATCAGCAAAAAGCATAGTTATTATTGAGGGTTTGAAATAGGTTAATCCTTTCAGGCAAATATTAATGACTATCTTGGCATCTATCCTTCCCCCTCCCACCCAACCGCACAAATGATCTCTGGTGGCAGAGCCTCTCTCTCTCATGAGGCTGAAAGTCCCTGGTTCATTTTTTCCCAGCTTCCCTTGCAGCCAGGGCATATGCACATGATACAATCCTGGTCAGCGGAACTGGAAAGAAAATCTGCAAGAGGAAGACATTTCTGGAAAGGTTTTTTTGCATCTTTTTTTTTTTCTCAACAAGAAAGAAATGTGCAAAGATAATACAACCCAGCTCCTTTTTTTTTTTTTTTCTCCTGTCTTGATGGTGTTGTGTCAGGATGTGATAGTTAGAGCTGTGGTATTCTCTTGCAAATGAGAGTGAGAGTAGTAGAATGGAACCAAGGATGAAATTTGGTCCCTGAGGATATTTGTTATCTTATATCAACCCCCTTACTGCCCAGTGAGATTTCTTTTAACATAGGAAAATGTATGTCCTTGCAGTTTTTAATACTTAAATATTCTTTTCCTTGTAGTTGAAAACTTCCTGTGTAATACATAATTCTATTGCATTCTTCATATGCCTACCCCTGTTTTATACATTTAATAAATTATAGTTGCTTGCTTGTTAATTATTCTTTAAAATGTTTCTTCGTGAAATAATAGAACAATTGACATTCTCCTTGGAAAGGCCAAAAAGAAGAGTTACGTAAGGTGAGAAAGTGTTAACAAATTGACATAAACATGTTCATTAGTAGAACTCCACAGGATTAAGGCTGAAAACCATAACATTCATAACTATAGGCAATAAAGCACTTCAATAAAACATAAAATTATGATATAGTACCATACTTCCCAACTGTAAAATTCCATAGCTTCATGCCTAATATTTCTCATTGCCTCATTATTAATACTGGTCAAAATTTTTCTACTTGTTTTCACTCCCAATGGAGTGTCACTGTATTATAAATTAAATTCAGAAACAGTGATCAGGATCATTTTAGAAATACTAAAACACCTGAGTGAATAAATAGCCCGTGATGTTCCTGAAGAATAGTCCTTAGAAAATGTAGTGCCTATTATTAAAAACTTGTGTCATCAAAAGAAAACTACTCTGTCAGCCCCTGAAAATCTTTCACAGTCTATGACTCTAATAAAAATAGCATCAAATACATTTTACCTGGTAGAAAATCATATCTAAAGTGCTGCTTTTCAATATTTTACAGGCCTGCTTTTTAGCTCTCATCAAAATGTGAAATGATTATTTGACGATTCAAGAAAAGACCTCATTTGATTGCACCAAATTTGGTTAAGTTGCTTGTAGAAAAGCTGATTCTGTGGCTAAAATAATTATACCAATGACAAAGCTGCTTAGAAGCACAGAGGTAGTCTGCATTATCTGGCCACACTGAAGTTTCAATTTGCAAACACAGCTGGAGACCTTTGAAAGCAACTTCCAAATGTCAGAACAGAGCTTCTTCTGGGTTTTGAACAGCCCCTGTCAAACTGACAACAGGAAACAGACACTACCCTGTGGGAAACTGAGTTTGTTTCTTATCTCATAGCTGCCAATTTCAGTAGTTTCATAACCCAGGACAGAGGCTTATAATTACCTAACTGTACTTTGTGGTCATTCTGGGTTTTGAGATTCTGCTGAATCTCTTTAGCGCAGGGAGTCTCTTTCTCTAACTATAAACATTATTCGAGAAACTCCTTAGCATGCAGAGATCTGGGACTGGACTTCAAAGATTTGAATAATTAGACTGGAGGTAAAACCCAGGGGTCTGAATTTTTAAAACTTCTGTACTAATAAACTTTATTTTTAGAGTACTTTTAGGTTCACAGAAAAATTGGGAGAAAAGTAAAGAGATTTCTCATGTAACCCTTGTCCTAATCACCCACAACCTCCCCAGCTATCAGTATCCTGCACCAGAGTGGTACATTTGTTAGAATCGGTGAGCTTACATTGAACCATTATTAATACCCAAAGTCCATAATTTGCAATAAGATTCACTCTTGGTGTTATCCATTCCATGAGTTTGGGGCAAATTTATAATGGCATACATCCATGACAGAATAGACTTAACTGCCCTAGAAATCCTCTGTACTCATCCCTCCTGCCCAGCCCCCACAGACAACCACTAGTCTGTTTAAAGTATCCATGGTTTTGCCTAACCAAAATGTCATATAGTTGCAATCATACAGTGTGTATGATTCTTTTTTAAACTGGCTTCTTTTATTTACTTATATGCACTGTGATCTCTTCTTGGATTATTGATCCTTTTAGCATTCCGTAAGGCCTTTCTTTATTCTTGATAACATTTCCTTGCTCTATAGTCTGCTCTGTCTGAAATTAAAATATTTACACCCACTTTCTTTGGATTAGTTTATTTTTTTCAACCTCTTTACTTTCAATTTACGTGTATCTTTATATTTTAAGTGAATTTCTTGTAGACACACATAGTTGGGTCTTATTTTTTTTTTTATTTGCTCTGACAATCTCTTTTTTCCATTGTTATTTAGATAATTGGTGTTTAGGTGATTATTGGTATTGTTGTATAATATTTACCATATTTGTTACTGTTATCTATTTGTTGCCCTTGTTCTTCGTTATTGTTTTTGTTTGTCTCAAAATATTTTCTAACTTCCCTTTTAATTTCTTCTTTGTCCCTTTGGTTATTCAATAGTGTATTGTATAATCTTGTCATATTTGTAAATTTTTCAGTTTTCCTTTGCTATTAATTTCTAGTTCATTTCATTGTAGTCAGAAAAGCTGCTTGTATTATTTGTCTTATTTTTTTAAAAATTACTTTGTCACCTAATATGTGATCTACCCTAGAGACTGTTACACGTGTGCTCGAGAAGAATGTGCATTTTTTTTTTGCTGTTGGGTGGAAAGTTCTACATATGTCTATTACTTTCATTTGGTCTATCCTGTTGTTCATATCTGTTGTTTCCTTGTGATATTCTGGCTTGATGTTCTATTCATTATTAATCCTACCAGACCTGAGGCCCTGAACCTAACTGTCCCCTATACCTGGGCTCCTGAGCATTAAAGAGAAAAAACCAACATGATATAGAAAAATGTTAGTTACATGCAAACAAGTGGTTAGAATAAGATGGAACTTGGAGACATTGTAGAAAATAGGTTTACCTTTCATCTACCTTTCATCTAGCGCCAATATTCCACCTTTGTGTGGAAATTACCGAAAAATTGGTACAGCGGTCTGGTAGGGTTAACAATAGGGTATTGAAGTCTTCCACTATTACTGTATTGATTTCTATTTATCTCTTTAGTTCTGTCAATGTTTGTTTTATATATGTAGGTACTCTAATGTTCGATGCATGTGTATTTATTATTGTCATATCTTCCCTTTTATCTTTATATAATGTCGTTCTTTGCTTATTGTGACAGATTTTAACTTAAAGTCTATTTTATCTGATATAAGTATGGCCACTCTGGTCTCTTTTGGCTACCATTTACGTGGAATATAGTTTTCCATCCCTTACCTTTCAGCTGTTGTTTGTCATTAAGTCTATAGGGAGTCTCTTGTAGACAACATATACTTTGATCTTGTTTTTATATTTATTCAGCTACTCATTTTTGGTGGGGTAGTTTAGTCCATTTACAAGTTAAAGAAATTATTGATAAGGATTTACTATTGCCATTTTTCCCTATTTGCCTTATAGCTATTTTGTCCCTCTTTTATACTCTTGATATTCTTTTTAAAAAATATATATTTTATTGATTTTTTACAGAGAGGAGGGGAGAGGGATAGAGAGTTAGAAACATCGATGAGAGAGAAACATTGATCAGCTGCCTCCTGCGCACTCCCTACTGGGGATGTGCCCGCAACCAAGGTACATGCCCTTGACCGGAATCGAACCTGGGACCCTTCAGTCCACAGGCCGACGCTTTATCCACTGAGCCAAAACAGTTAGGGCTACTCTTGATTGCGTTTCTTTTGCATTGATATTCTTTGGTTCATTGCCTTTGTCTTTTGTGTAACTTCTAGCAGTATATTCTTTTTAGTTACTGTGGAATCTATATAAAATATCACAGTTATGATAATGTATTTTAAGCTGATAACAAGTTACTTTCAATTGCATTAAAAAACTGAACATACATCATTCATTCCACATTTTATGCTACTAATGTCTTAATTTACTTCTTATATTGTGCGCTTATTAATAATTTAATATAGTTATTTTTAATACTTTTTTTAACTTTTACATTAGGATTAAACATGATTTTCCCATGTTTAATCCTAATGTGGTATTGCAGTATTCTATATTTGTCTATATATTTACCTTTAACAGTGAGTTTTATAATTTCATGTGGTTTTGTGTAATTATTTAGTATTTTTTGTTTAAACTTGAAGAACCCCTGTTAGCAATTCCTGTAAGGCAAATCTAGTGGTGATTAACTTATTCAGCTTTTCTTTGTCTTGATTAGTATCTTTGATTTTTTTTTTTTGAAAGACTATTCTGCAGGCTATGTTATTATTGTTTTGGTACATTTTTATTTGTTTGTTTATTTATTTCCCACCAGCACTTTAAAAATATCCTCCCACTCCCATCTGGCTTGTAATATTCCTGCTGAGAAATTCACTGATAGTCTTACATGGATTTCCTTGTACATGACAAGTCTCTTTTATCTTGTTCAGTTAAAAATTCTCTTTGTCTTTGACTTTAGGCAATTTTTTTATGTCTCTCATTGTTGGGTTATTTTGGTTCATCATATCTGTGGTTCTGGCTTATAGACCTTGATGTCTATTTCCTTCCCCACAATTGGAGATTTTTCAGCCATATTTCTTTGAGTAAGCTTTTTGCCTCTTGCTTCCCTTCTTCTCCTTCTGCGACTCCCATAATACATATATCAGTATGTCTGATGGTATCCCACAAATTCCTTACATTTCTTCACTCTCTTTAATTTTTTCTTTTTCTAATGGGTGATTTCCAATGACTTCTCTTTGAGTTTGCTGATTATTTCTTTTGCTTGATTTAGCCTCTGCAGAACCCCTCTAGTGAATTTTTCAGTTTAATTATTGTATTCTCATCAGCTCCAATATTTTTGGTACTTTTAATATTTTCTATCTTTGTTGACATTCTCACTTTGTTCAGGCATTATTCTCCTGATCTCTTTGACCATTTTTATGATTTATTTGAATTCTCTGTCAGTTAATCATATATCTTCATCTCATTAGTGTTGGTTTCTGCAGATTTATCCTGGTCTTTTATTTGGAACCTAATTCCTTGTTTTCTCATTTTCCTTAAATTTTTTGGTTGGTGTCTTAGTATAAAAGAAAACAGCCACCACTACCAATCTTCACGTGTTACTCTTGTACAATATAAAACTCTCAATCAGCCTGGACAGATATTCTGGAGCCTTTTGAACTTTCATACTTGTCCAAATGACCATATTTGTTCTTAGCAGCCCCCAAACATTTAAAGTATGCTGAGTCTTTTTAGTGCTTCAAGATAGGTAAGATAGAGGCCAGTCCCTTGAACAGTCCACAGAAATGTTGGAATATTGGGCATATGGGCCAACTCTTTTCCTTACTAAGGAGAAGTTGGCATGTTGGGGTTTTTTCCTACTCACACTGCACTGAGCTGAAGACACGGACTATGATGATGTTTTGCTTGCTGTCTTTGTTCTCACTGGCCCTAGGCATTAGGGTGTGGCAATGACACATAAACCAAAACAGGTGATACAAAAGTCAATGCCTTGGGCAGCCCTTGGAAAAGTTAAAATGTTGGATGCTCAGGCCAACACTCCTTCCTTAGGAAGAATTTGGGAGTTGAGAACTTCCTTCAGATCACATGACACTGTGCCAGAGATAGGGATTATGACAAAAGGTTGTCTTGAATTTTCCTACTGGCTTTAATGTGGCTGGTTTAGCACTTGCCAGAGTTCATGAACCTCTTAATCAGTTTTGGGATTTCACACAAAGGGGATTTGTTCATAAACTGTTGTTGAATTGGTGTGGTCATGGAAAGAATGAGTGTCCAGGGCTTCCTTTTCTGCCATTTGCTGATGTCACTCTTAAAGATTATTTTGATGGCAGGACAGAACACAATGACATTCTATGAAAGGGAAAATTCTTTGATACTTAAAGCTCCATAACAAAGAAGACTACCAATCAGTGCCACACAGAAGGTGGTACCCAGGCAAAGGGTAACAATAATCTAGAGCTGCAGAAAGCAGCTTAAGTTTGCCAATCAGGATGAGGTTATCTAGGTTTTTCTGGGCTCCTTGTGGAATTGCTAATCTAAATATATAAAAGCCTAAGTGAGCAAACAACTGAACTACCGGTTGCTATGATGAACACTGACTACCAGGGGGCAGACGCTCAACGCAGGAGCTGCTCCCTGATGGTCAGTCTGTTCCCACAGCCAACCTCCCGCGGCCCCAATTGGCCCTGATCACCGGCCAGGCCGAGAGACCCCACCCGTGCACCAATTTGTGCACTGGGCCTCTAGTTTTAAATAAATTCATAGATTTTAGGGTATAGAAGCTATCCCTAGTTGTCTGATACCTGACCCTGGGATTTAAGAAGTTGATAAGGGAATGTGTTTTGGGTGTATGCTGCATGGCCCAGAGGTGGGATTCTGATTTAAAAACAAAAGGTTGGGGTGGTGGCTCAGTAAACTGCACAGAGGGAAATTGATAGTTTTTAGCCATGAGTTCATAACTGCGTCAAGACAGCACTTGTGAAATATTATATTATGTAAGAATTGGAATGGAGACAGATAGTAGAACCCCAAGTCTAGCATACTTTTGTGATGTTCTCAGAACCTAAGAGATAATCAATAAAAGACAGTGTATTTATTTAAACTGCATATCATATTGAATAAATTAGTTTTGAATTTGGGTCACACAACCACTGGTGCTTTAGAACTTATCTCTGTACTCTTCAGTTTGCATAGTGCTGGGGGCAAGACACTGCTGATAATTGGGCACGTTAATCTTTTGCTGATAGGATTCTAATACTTAAACACTTATCTTTAAGGAATCATTCACAGCTAATGAGCACATTCTCTCCTTAGAGAGATAGATATGTGATAAAAATATTCTTATATTGTAGGGTGTATAATTTTCTTGGAAATAATTTTCAAATAAATGTAAAGTGCTCGTGGTATTAAAGAAAGGAGTCTAAATCATCCTATAAATACCCCTAAAGATGATTTCTTCTTAATGATAGGAAGTTTGGAAAAGAATATGATGGCTAATTCAGGAAGCATGTGATTTGGACCCATCTGCGTTAATCACTAGCTTCACAACATCAAACAAGTTCTTAGTGTTTGGGGATTATATTTTTCTCATTTGAAAATGAGAGAAGTAATGGTGGTGGTTATGGGTATCATCATAGGCTAAAGTGAGAAATGGATTGGACAATGGATAATGCCTGTGTCTTTAAGGAAATGTCTAATTCCAGCTGTCATTTATACTGTTGTTAGCCAGTTAGTATTAGACATAAGACAAGAACATTTGGTTCTTTGGTACTCATTTAGTGTTAGTCACATATTACTATGGTAAGCAAAAATCTGAAACCAGGAAAAGTGCTGAATCCTCCTGTTCCATTTTTTTCCCCCATGAAAAGGTACACAGGTAGAGATTGTCTGGTGAATCATTGTGCAGATGTGGGTGTTGTTTTCTCATTGTTGAGCCAGCCCTGAACAAAAGGCTCCTGGCAGTTTTATCTACTGGGAGGTGAGAGTCTGGGTGTGCAGAGGTGAGGGGATGAGGAGTACTGAATAGCAATCACAGCGGAGAAAGGTATCTTCAATGTATTTCCCTCTTCCTACACTCACCCTCTGTCCCAAATAGCTTCTATTTCTTATATATTTAAGGCCCGTCACCTATGTCAACTTGGGGGGTTCCTATATAGGTGCTGCTCCTAAGTGGGACGTGCACAGGTGGTCTGGACCATCTGCTTGAGGCTTGCGCCAATACCTTCTGGTCAGACACTTTCACAGAGACAGCACCGAGATCTGAGCCGAGCCGGAGAAATTACACACAGACAAACAGGTTAGATGCAAGCACACAGGGTTTATTTACCAGTTCCTGATGGGTCTCAGGCGCTGGGAAGGATCCACCCGGCGATGCTCGCTGACACACACAAAGGGGTAGACGGTGCCGTTGGCTGCTGGCTCTTTCGTCAATTGACAGTTAATTGGGCAGAGTTTTGTGCTGGGAACCAAGACGTGAGCACACACAGGTCCTCACGCTCTGGCGACAGGAGAGCTATGAGCTGCTGGGTCGATCAGACTGTCTGATTATATACCCCTCTGTGGTCGTGGTCCTCGCTGGTGTGCGTGTTATCAGCGGCTGCCATATGTGGACCCACCCGGGGTCTGCTAATCTATGGGTGTGTACAGGCTTTGGGCGTTCCCATCAGATAGGTTGTTTACCAGTCCTAGTGGGGTTACAAGAGTGCATTCTTGGGTCTCACACAGTATTCCTATGTCTAACATTAGGTACTATAATATTTACTATAACAGTCCACACAGGGTTACATGCTTTAAGTCTTACATCCTAAGGTCCTAACATTAAGTACTATAATGATTACTATAACAGTAAGTAATTAGGTAGAATTGAGCAGAAAGGAAACGAATGATCAAATTACCATTTGTTGGGGTCCAGCCCCAGCAGGTCCAGGGGTTCCCAAAGGTGTGGATGGAGTCGGTGAAGAAGGAAGGACACGAAGGCAGCGTTCAGTTGATCAGCATAGCCAGGTTCTTTAGCTTAAGCGTGATTATTCGTAGTTAAAGCGATTAACTACCCTCCTGGCACTTAGTTAAGAGGTTTTACTGATTTATTCCCTTCCTTTGTCCTGTTAATCCCTAACTCCAGGGGAAAATCCCCAGCTGGGGAAACAACCTTTCTCGGAGAGGTGTCCTTGGTTAAAACACATAGCGCTAAGAAGGGGAGCAAACATATTAAGAACAGTATGCCATATACGCCAGGTCCCTTGAAACATATGCTGTGCAGATGTTTTTTCCCTGCAGTGACTGTGTCAAGCAGCAAGGATGGACCGGCTTCCGGCAACCATTTTCTTTGTGGGGAAGGAAAGACACTAGTAATTTCCAGCATAGTAAGTGATTCAAGCCAAGCTGTTGCTAGCATTTTATTCTAATGCATTACCAAGGAAGATACCAGGGGCGAGACTCTCTTTTGGACTCTCCATTTATTTTTGTATAGTTTTTTTAGGGACACAAAATATCATGGTTCTGATAGAAAAATTTCATCTCCTTCCTTTTTTAAAAAAAGTCAGGTGCTTTTTTTAGTAATTCTGAGTAGACAATTGACAACTCAAGTTAGGATTTCTGACCTAATTATGAATTATGAATTTTACAAAAATGTGTAGTTTAAAAGAAAATCAGTGATTATTTTATTTCATCATTTTTTAATCCTCACCCAAAGACAAGCTTTTTTAAAAACTTGCTTTAGAGAGAGAGGGAGAAACGTCAATGTGACACTGAAACAGATCAGTTGCCTCCCACATGTGCCCAACCAGGTATCAAACCCACAAGCTGGGTACGTACCCTGACCAGGGATTAAATACTTTACTCTTTGGTATACAGGATGGTGCTTCAACCAACTGAGCCACACCAGCCAGTGCTAAGTAAGTTATTTTATTTTTGAGTTCCTTTTCAGTGAATAGCCTAACGAAATTTAATTTCCTACCAAATAAATCTGGCTAACTTCTGCTGGTAAGTAAAGTACTTAAATACAGTAACCCTGAAACTTTTTGATACATGTATTGGAGGCCTTGAGACTCCATCTCTGAGACAGGACCTGAGACAATACAGCTAATGTGTACACCCTTCCCTAAGGGCTCAATCCCATGTATGCTGAAGCCAGTGTGCTTCCTACTTTGTCACTGACCAAGATGGCCTGAATGTTTCCCTCAGCTTGACTAAACTTTGGACAGGTTTCTTCCTGACTATGAGCAATTTTCTTGGAACATTAACTTTAGAAAATTTGCAATTGTAAATTCTTTCTCTGCCCCTTTGAAATGTAAATCTTCTCCCAGCCTCTTGTCACTGTTAAACCCAGGAATGTCTTTTTCAGGAACCTGGTAGCTGTCCAATCCTTTGAAATATGATGGTCAGGAAAGATATCACCTCTTTTTCTCACTTGTCTCTGTTCTGAAAGCCTAACTTTCATAAAAACTAATTAGCAAACACAGATGGCCGAATCACATTGACCAACTTTTTCTCTTGCATCTACACCTTCCAATACTTTTCCCTTAGCTCACCCAGTGCTTAAAAATACCTCCACATTTTGCTTTAGTGGGGTTAAGTTCAATCTCTCTTCTCTATTACAATCATATTGAAGAAAGTCTTCATGACTGTTTAACTGTTCAGTGAAATTTTTCTTTAACATCATACTGTACCTACTTTCCAAGTATGTCTTCTTCTGTGATTTGAGTTCAGCATAGGACCCCCTCATTTCTGTATGAACTTTAATTTTAATGAGCAAGAGCTTGCCCATGACCCAAAAATGAAAATTGTTCTTGGTTCCTTTCTAGTGGCATATGAGTCCTAATTGACATAGGGACATGGCGACCAGTATGGCATTTCATAGTTTTGATTGAAGGATGGAAGGGAAGCATTCATATTAGGCATTTCTATAGTCCTTTATTTATTAATGAAGAAATAATACTCAATTAGTGACAGACAGAAAGAGAAGGGGACTGGTATTTACTGGGAACCTAATATGTACTAGGCATTCACCCAGCTTCTTTATGTAAATGTTCTCATTTATTCCTCAAAATCACCAAATGAGATATGTGTTAATCATCTCCACTTTTCAGATGAAGAAATAGAGATGAAAATATGGAAAATGGCAGTCAGAATTATTAACCAAGGGCTGGCTAACTAAATACCTGAACTTCTTTTTCTTTATTCCATGATGGTTCCTTTGTAGTCAATTGAGAAAGCTATCTAATATGGCTATTCTGTTGGCCATTTATATGCACTAGTCATCATTAATTATTCTTGAGAAACAGAAATCTTCAGCCCTATAATAAAGGGAAAAGGGGGGGGGACCATTTGAAGGGAGAAAGCTGTTATGATATCCAAATTCTATATAATAAAAGTGTAGTATGCAAATTGTCCCTTTGACCAGGAGGTCATCTGGGAGTTCAACCAGGGGGTGGGGCCAGCTGGGGGAAGGGAGGGAGGCCCTGGCCAGCAGCTGTTAAGGACCCTACCAGTGCACGAATTTCATGCACTGGGCCTCTAGTCTTAATAACTGCATTATATATGTATCGGTTAGTGATATTTTTCTTCCAAAATCTGAGAAATGAAGATAAAGAATAAAGAGGAAATGGAATTGCCATTTGCAAGTAAGCATAATATTCAGATCCAATAATTAGGACATTTTTCCTGTGTGATCTGTAATGTTGGAAGGCAATCATTTAAAATTTCTAAGGACAGGGGAACTAAAATTTGGTTGCAATTACTCACTAAAGGTGCATGTGCTGATCAAGAAAGGATGATGGCCAGAGAACATTTGTATATAAATATCTTCCAATAATTATTGCTATCTAGCAATCTCATTAAGTTTTATAGAAAGTACTGGCTGAAGGATCAGATATTTCCCCTAAGACCAGCATTCATAAATGATAATTTAAAGTTAGGTTGCCATTAGAAATATAGTTAATCTGGGCTAAGAAAAGGATTACAGCCCAGCTGGAGTGGCTCAGCTGGTTGTGTGTTGTCCTGTGCACTAAAGGGCTGCTGGTGTGATTCCCTGTCAGGGCACATACCTGAGTGGTGGGTTGGATCCGCCATTGGGGCACATCCATGTTTCTCTTCCTCTCCCTCTCTTCCTTCCTCTCTCTAAGCATGTCCTCGTGTGAGAATAAAAAAGATGTGGTTACATTTTGAGCTGTGTGTCAGGCAGGACAAAAAAGTTGAAGTAAGGTTTAGAAATATAGTTGATTTTTCCTTACCGGGTTTGGCTCACTGGATAGAGCTTTGGCCTGTAGACTGAAGGGTCCCAGATTCGATTCCGGTTGCAGGCTCACGGCCCTGGTTGGGGACGTGTGGAAGGCAATTAATCAATGTGTCTCTCTCACATTGGTGTTTCTCTCTGTCTCTCCCTCTCCCTCCCACTCTCTAAAAATCAATGGAAAAAAATATCCTCAGGCAAGGATTAAAAAAAAAAAGAAGAAAGAAGAAATATGGTTGATCTAGATCTGAGATTGTAGCAAAGCACAGTGGCTTAGTCAGACCTGAGATATCATGGGTTGGAGAGGAGAGATTGCATTATTCGCTTTTAGAAGTAGAAATAACCCATGTATAGTATTTTCTGAAAAGACAGGAGGTTCCTAAACGTGATAACTGCTATTTTCTTCACATATTATTTCTCTTCCTTCTTAGCAATGGCACTCCCTATTGTTTTTGTGTAAGTCATTAGTCTGCCATTATCAGTAGAATGATCTCTCCATAAATTTTGGAATAGATTCTAGTTGGCTCAAACCAACCAGACCTCTCTTAAGAATGGCTGTGTAACTTAAACTGTTTCAATAAAAATAAACTTTCTAATTGGAGTAAAGAAACAAGCTTTTAGTCTAAAGGTTTAGGGCTTAGAACTACTGCAGACAGGAGGAGTGAAATAGAACTATGGGAGATACAGAGAGTGGAGTCAGTGAGAATGGAGACAATCCAAAGGGTGTCAAGCCCAGAAATCGATCCAGTTAGAGTTCTCAGGTTGGATCAGGGTGTTTGATGTGGTATCTATTTCTTTACATATCATTTCACTTAGACATCAACTTCACTTATTATTTGGATTATTTTGCTACTTGGATCCAGAAAAATCTTTACAATTGCTGGTCCCATAAAAAGCCAGACTATAAGGATAAAAAATTGGCCTCTTCAGAGAAAACTCACCCCGAGTGAAGAATACTTCCATCATGGTAGAGCGGGCTTTGCTTAAGAACCAGGGTGTTGGAATGAATAGATATGACAAAGCTGGGTGAGATCACAGTCCCCACCCCTGGAGCCTGTGCATTTCTGAAAGATGATCCAGCTTAAAATGAAAAGACTGTCTGAAATACTCCACTGGGAGAGCTAGACACAGGAAACCCGTCTCTTCATAACAGGCTGAAGAGGGGATACCAGAAACATGGAAACAGGTCGGTAATGAAATTGACAGGATCCGTGGGTGGCCTGGAAATCCACGGACCACAGTAGGATGAAGAAGTAGTATGTCCAATAGCCTTAGACCAACAGTAGGCACAGATACCGTGAACCCGTAGACGGCAGCTTTGATTCTGAGAGATGCTCAAACTAAATACTCCAAAGAAAAATGACCAATGGTAAGGGACCACAAACAGTGTAGCTTATGCAGGCTGTAGTTAAATGGAACCATTATTATATATTTTTTTCTTTTTTGTTTACCCTGGTACAAAAATACAGTTGTTGACCTGACAAAAATGGCTCCGTCTAAGGCTGGAACGTTTGAGTTTCCCCAGCAGTAACAAAGAATGCTTCCAGCTGGGGTTGAGTCCAAGCGCACAGCCGCTCCTGTACACACATTATTTGTAAGCCTCTCTTGGTGCTTAGAGTAAAAGAAAGGGAAAATCACCAGAAGGGGCAGGATTTACCACTAATCTAGTGGTGAGGGCATGTATTCACCGGCTGATGAAGGGGTTTGGGATATAATCACTCAGGGTATAATATTCAAGTTTATCAAACATACTTCTTGGTTGCCCTTTCTCCCAAGCCTAGGAATTTCAGTTCTTGCTTAGTAAGACACTGCCCCTTCAGTTATAAAATCTTTGAACGATGCAAATATTAAATGGAGCAAAGGATTGCCGACTGCAGCAGGGGGAAATACACCACCTGGCAGTCTAGTAACCTAAATTTTATGCCTGAATCTGAATTTTAGGTTCTCTGGTTTCAACTTATTAATCTTTAAAATTAGAAACTTGGATACAGTATTATCTGAGATTTTCCCCCCATAAATCACAGGCAAATATAACCCCAGGCAGCAGCTGATTGTATTCCATACTGATTCAGATCTTCAGAAGCATCTTTGCTAGAGATGCTGATTTGGCAAAAGAGAAAACTACATCTAGTCAATCATATAAAATGTGATTTTTTTTTTTTTTGCATAAGTCCTCATCAGCAGGTCCTGCTGGAAATTCTACCACTCTCTTGGACATTTCCTTCTTTAGACTAAAAATGTGTAATTTTCCAGCTGGAACAAGCAGATGTCTCTTAAAGCAGCTGCCTCTTTTATTACAGTTCCATTTATTAAACTAGATTTAGCTGCTACCTGGCCCAGGTGGCATATGTGCAATTATTAAAAAATGTCTGCACTTGTTGGATCTCATCACTGGTACTATTTTTCTTTTCTCCACATACCAAGTTTCTTTATATTTCAATTTTCAAATAAAGTTTTAGCCAGACTGCAGTGAAAATTTGTGAAACTGTTTGAATGAAAAATAATTTGTTATATTTGTACATATTAAATATTAAATGAGCCTACAATTGGGGTCAAATATTTTAATCCCTCAAAATACTTTCCTACAAAACATTTTCTACAAAGTTTTTGTACTTACCTAAAGACTGAGACATTGTGATGTTCATTTTTCAATGTAGCTCAGAAGGCTGAGTAGGGAGTATTAAAACCAAATAAAAACTAACAAAAGTAATTTTTTGTTATGCTTCTTTTCAGGAAAAAATACTGAAAATATGAAAGGGTTTTTTTACTTATTTTAGAATCTAGGAATATAAATATTACTCTTATAGCCTTAGGTAAATCACTTCATTGCTCACTGTTTCCATTTTTCAAAGAAAAATGAGAAACTTAATGATTTGTAGAAGCCAACATAATGCCAAACTCCTAATAAAACAATCAATTGCCTTTTAGGATTGATCTCAAATCTAGAAGCAGTTAAAAATGCCAAAAGAGAATGAGATGATTACCTTTATCCATTTGTATTAGTGTTCACCAAAGTATGCTTGTAAAATACCAGTGTTGTTAAATAGTCTGTGAATAATACTTAAAAAGTATTATTTATACTTTTGGGAAACATTGTAGACTGAACTTTCTGATAAGGATATAATACCACTTTTAGCTCATTAAAGGATCTTGTAAGTCCTGTAGTGAGAACTTTATCTTTACTTAACCCAGTTTTTCACAAGTGTATTCAATCTTAAAAACCTTTCTCCTCAAATTATAAATATTAGAAATATGTAAAACACACACAAAACCCAGAGAATCATCTTTGTTGATTTATTGATGATAGTCATTCTGACAGGTGTGGAGTTATATCTCATTGTGGTTGTGTTATGTTTACACAATGGAATACTACTTGGCCAGAAAAAGTAAGGAAATCTTACCCTTTTTGACAGCATGGGTGGACCTGGAAAGTCTTATGCTAAGTGAAATAACCGAGTCAGAGAAACACAACTACCATATTATTTCACTGATATGTAGAATCTAATGAACAAAATAAACCACCAAACAAAATAGAAGCAGACTCATAGATACAGAGAACAGACTTGACAGCTTTCAGAGGGGAAGGGGGTGGGGGGGCTGGGTGAAGAGATTAAGCAAAGAAAAAAACCCTCATAGACACAGATAATAGTATGGTCATTACCAGAGGGAAAGAGGGGGTAAAGGGAGGTAGAAGAGGAGAAAGAGGGGGATAAATGGTGATGGAAGGGATGGTGAACACACAATACAATTACAGATGATGTATTATATAATTGTGCATGTATCTTGAACCCTATATAAGTTTACTAAGCAATGTCACCCCAACAAATTCAATAAATAGAAATAATACTAAAATAAAAAATAAAATGAAATAAAGACAAAAAAAGGTAAATGTTACAGTATTTTAAATCAGCATTGACAGACCATTTTAATGCATTTTCCCCCTCAGGATTGTAAGTGTATATTTTATTTCTCAAAGAAACAATGTCAACTTTTGAATCTTATAAACCAACGGTTCTCAACCTGTGGGTTGCGACCCCTTTGGCGGTCGAATGACCCTTTCACAGGGGTCGCCTAAGACCATCCTGCACATCAGATATTTACATTATGATTCATAACAGTAGCAACATTACAGTTATGAAGTAGCAACGAAAATAATTTTATGGTTGGGTCACAACATGAGGAACTGTAAAGGACCAGAAGGTTGAGAACCACTGTTATAAACTATTAATTAGTTTTCCTTTTGATGTGTTGCCAGCATGGGTAGGTGTGCTGTACCTTCACTGATAGAGAAGTTTTGTGGTTCACTCTCCATGCCTTTATCCCTCCATTTCTCTTTTTCTTGTTGTTTAATCAGGTTGTGTTTCTATTCATGAGGTGACAGTAACTCATATTTGAAAAATTGTTATAATATCCCCAAAGAACTTTCACATTGGTTTTGTATTACCAGCTTTAAATTTAGTTTCTAATTTTGTGACTCACTTAAATGCAATAATGTTACCTGAGAAATGCCTCCACACTAAGTCATCATGTTCTGGGTTATTGCCACCATCAACTCAAAGAAAAATTAGTAATAGGTAAGTCTTTGTCTATAAAATAATAGGAAAAAAGTTAATTTATTAACTAAAATGTACCTCATACAAGTTTGGGAAGCTGAAAAATACCCACACCAAGCAACTTTGGGACATCCATCCTAAACATTTGGCCCGTGGGCGACTGTGTCATGTTGATCCAGAAGAGCTGGCAAGCACTCTGGAGATGGGGACACAGGAGGAAAGATCATTAGGCATGCTCCCTTTGAAAAGGCTCATCATCCAGGTCCTGCTATGCTCTGGCTGACATGCAATGTGGTAATTATAATAAAGAGCCACATTTGGCGAAGTGGCAGATAAAAGGAAATAAGAGGTGTAAATTATATATAATCTGGGGGTCAGACCCTACACACACACACTGAATAGGTGTCTGAGGGACATCAAAATTACAATAATGTTCTTACTAACAGAGTTTGAAAGAAATAGCAATAAGATAGATTATGGTTAGAAAAATTACAAATCTTAAGTGCTTGGGTAAGTACACATTTTAGAATGGAATGGATAACTAAATAAAATTGCTCAGTTATGCTAATATCTGAATGGAAGCAATATAACTACTGGAATGTGAAGGAGGGCTATATAGCTGTGAGGTTGGGACACCAGAATCTTATCCTTCTTTACCCTTTTCACCCAGTCCTGCACCCCCCTCCTCTCTGGCTACCATCAGTCAGTTCTCTGTGTCTGTGGAAGCTGTTGTGTTTCTTTCTCTTTCCACCTAAGAAACCGATGTGTCGTCTAAAAGGAATAAACTATAGTGAACCTCAGGCCTATAATATTTTTTTTTCTATCTTCAGGCTTACATCATCTGAGAAACTTTAAAATTTATATTAGTGAAAGTAAAAACCAATGATTATTTCATTATACCTGAACACATTCGTAGATGGATTAGACATTATTTGGAATCAGTAATTTGTAATAATCTATAATTATAAAACTATAATATGCTAATTAGACCGGACATCCTTCTCAACAACCTTCTGGACGAAGCTGGGGCTGTGAGGGAAGCCCGAGTCCCGGGTGCCTGCTGGTGGCTGGAGGGAAACCAGAGTCCCAGGTGCTGGAGGGGAGCTGGTGCCAGCAGCTGGGGCAAGGAAGGCCTACTCTTGCATGAATTTTGTGCATCGGGCCTCTAGTTCTAAATAAGATACAGGGCTGTTTCATGTAAACGTTATGTTGGTAAAATTGTTGCTTTTCTGTTCCTTTTCCAAGTTTACATATTCTCCCACTTTTTTACATAAACCTTTCCAGGAGAAGTTTGTCTTCAATCCATAAAACTGAGATAAGACTCATTTGATTCATGAATTCACAAATGTAATCATTGATTCAACAAACACTTTCAGGTTCCTAGCAAATAGAATGGATGAGGACCTGGCTAATAGTAAGTTCACCTGAAGTTTGAAGGCAGCACCCACCACTGATGCTCCCTCCTCCCCAATAGAGCTCAGCCAGGATCCAGTGTGCAGGCCAGCTCCTCCAATAAGTGGGGCATAGTCACTCAAACATTTCGTTTTTTCAAGGGAATAATAAAGCATAGGCATGCTTCCTGACCTTACTGAACTTTCAGTCTGGTCTAGAAGGTAGTTATGGTGGAAAATATAGGGTGCTCTGTTTCAGGGGGTTCAGCAGAAGCTACCTGAAGAAGTGAAATGTGTTGAAGTCTGAAGGATGGATGAAAAGAAATAGTTCGTTTGGAAAGCAGCAACAAGATTGGGGACTTGAGGGAGGGTATTCGAAGGGAACACATCAAGGTAGACGTTCATAATTATATATTTTTATCTCGTTTTTTATCATTATTATTTTTATAAACCTAAAGTCAGTACATAAGTAAATTATTATTGTAAATGTTTCAAGGAAATTGAGTACTAGAACAGAAATATGGACAGTGTCCACTTTTTGCCTCAGTTTATAGAAGAGTGTGGTATGTGTCATCCCATTTCTTCAGTTAATGTTCTATGTGTATACACTCAAATACATATCAATATACACATACACATACTTTAAATTAATGAGCTTACATTATACACTTAGCCTGACTTGTTTATTTATTTTTTTATGTAACTGTATCTTGGAGCATTTCCCAAGAAGGTACACATAGGCCTACCTCCCTTTTTATGGTTGCATAATTTCACATGCTATAACTTTATTATACTTGCATAATCACTTTTTCAGAGATGGATATTTATATTAATTTCATTTTCCCCCCTGTTATAAAAAGTTGTAATGAACATCCTTAAATTTCCATCTTTAAGTTCTTATGCAAGTATCGCCTTAAGGTAGAATCTGAAGCATTGAATCAAATGAATGTACATTTTATTTTCTGATGTATACTGCCCATCAACTGCCCTCCAGAAATTATTTACAACTTGTAGTCCTACCAGAAGTCATGCTACTGGTGACTTTCTCACAGTCTTACCTCATAGCACTACACAGTTTCCAGGTTTTCTTTGTTGATAGGTGGTTCTCTATATCTTGCCACATTTTCTTTCTTATATTAGATAAATATAGGGACTCAAATTCAAAGACCTGTGGGAGTCAAGTAAGTAAGACAAAAAAATTGAATTGGCAAAAGAAAACAGCAGAGTGGTAGAGAGCCTGGCAAATGGAAAGGATACACTCTGCCACATTAGATTCTGAAATGTAGACTTTTTTTAAAAAAATAATCTGTTCACCAAATAAAATAAAATTGTGGCTTGAGGACCATCAATTTGAGACCTTGCTCTAAAGGCAGAAGTCCTTGGTGGGAAGCCAGTCAGGAAAGGCTTCACGCTTCCCCTGGTGGCACAGTGTCTGTCCTCCCGCTGATGCCCAAGGACGGTCCTTGCACAGACTTGGTGATCCACGTGTCCCCATCCTATTTTGAGAACTGAGGTGTAAGAGATTATTATTTTAGCATGGGGTGAGGCACTTCATACTCTGTAGAAAAGTCATTTATCACAGCCAGACTTAGAATGATAAAAGAGAAAGTATTTGTAAGAAATGTAACTTGTTTTCTGCTATTTTTATGCAAAATATGTGGTTTACTGCAGCAATTCAGCTCTTAAGAGGTACTGATTACCTCCCCAGGGAAACCATGTATTTTAGACTTCAGACCCGATCTCCTCCTAGCTTTCTTTTCCTTTCATCTGAAACACTACTAACATGTATATCACTGGAGAGCTTTATCTAAAAATACTTATTTTTCCTTTTTGTAGATATTTAACATACTTTAAGTGGCAATGTTTTGTTATATTAATTAGATTGTCATTAAACTGCATTGTAGTGCAATTTTTTATTATTTAAAAAGGAAATTTTATATGGCTAATATGTAAATTGTCCACTTGGGAGTTTAACTGGGAGAGCGGAATTTGATCGCTCCCTATCACGTGAGCTGACCACCAGGGGGCGGCATGGAACATGACGGGCGACCAGCGGTGTTGGTAGGGTGCTGAGGGAGTGAGGGAAGGAGGCGGGTGGGTGGGGAGGCCAGGCCTAGGGACCCTACCCTGCATGAATTTCATGCACCAGGCCTCTGGGGTGTGTGTGTGTGTGTGTGTGTGTGTGTGTGTGTGTGTGTGTGTGTGTGTGTCTCTCTCTCTCTCTCTCTCTCTCTCTCTCTCTCTCTCTGTGTGTGTGTGTGTTTAAGGTGGCAAAACTCAAGCCCCCCTTTGTTCTCAGGATACCCAGCAGGGGTATAGGGGGTAAGATACATGATGGCCATGAACCTGAAGACTATTATTAATATTTCTGGCTCACACAAAAGGCCAAATTTAATATCCATGAGATACTGGGTTCGCAAGGTTTTGAAAGCTGTTATAGTTTTAGTGGGCAGAGGAGAACAGATACTTTTCCAAATTCAGCTTACATCTGCTTTAAAAGATCTTGCACAGCTGCTCCCTGTTCTAGTTTCCCTGGGTTTGCAAATGTGTGAATGTGGTAAATATCCTTGCAGAGTGGATTTTATGACTCTAGCCAGAGTCTGCCTCTGGCCAAGTGGGGAAGTTAGCCAATCTGGATGGAGAGGACATCTTGAAAGTCAGGGTGAGTATCTGAATCAGAAATGTCTGAGTTAGACCCCACATTTGACATTTTCATAGTGTGAATTTGCTGGGCAATTGCTGTAACATAGTTTTCTAATAGGTTGTATTGTAAAGCCTACAGCTCTTCTTTTGTGTGTCTGTCCTTTACTTTCACACATGATGCTTCCTGTCTTCAAATGTGTGGGTTTTTCCCCACACCGAACAACTGACACCGCTGGTGTCCCATGATTTAACTCAATTCTGACACTATATTCTGCAGATAGCATCAGATCCCATATGGTAAGGGCTTAGTCCCATGACACTGCTCTCCCCTACCCCCAGGTGCCAATCACAAGTAGTAGGACCCCAGGTTACCCACAATGTCTGTCCGACTTGCCTACAAGTCAGAAGTTCCCATGATTTCCTCCCTCGTGGATTTGATTATTTCCTTGAATGGCTCATGGAACTCAGAGAACCACTCACTTGCATTTACCATTTTAATAAAGGATGTGATCAGGATGCAGAAGAACAGCTAGATGAAGAGATACATAGAGTGAGGTTTGGGAGGTCCCCAGTGGAGGGGCTTCTGTATCCATGAAGTTGGGGTGCATCACACTTCTGGTATGTGGATGTGTCCACCAACTGGGAAGCTCGCTCAGCCCCCTACTGTTGTTTTGTGGAGGTTTTCCCATGAAGGCATGATTTTCAGCCCCTCTTCCCTCTCTGGAATATTTCAAACTTCTAATCATGGCTTGATCTTTTTGGTGACCAGCCCCCAACCAGGAATCCACTGAAAGTCACTTAATTAGAACAAAAAATGCTCCTAGGGCTCTTATTACTTAAGACATTACAAGGGTTTTAGTATCTCTGTGCCAGGAACTGGGAGCAGATATATCTATTCTATTATCTCTCATAGGTAAAGCAGTACTAAATAACGCCTGCTCCCTTAGGTGGCGTACATTAGCCCAAGTTCGGGTATACAAAATGCAAAACACTATGTTAGCTCTAGCCACTCAGTGAATGTCATTGACTGAGAAAGGCATTTGTTTCTTAGTTATTTCTTTTATGCCACCTTCCTCATAGGTAACTAGGAATTGTTCAGTTGTTCTGGCCCATTAAGTAGGTGCCCCTTTCTCCCTGGACTTCTGATGTTGCACAATAGTCTGCTCAAATGAATGGCCCATTGCAATATAGAAAATTGTTATTTATCAAAAGAGCATGAAGAACTGCCACACCCCAAGCATTCATTTTGAGTAGAAGTATTGTAGCACCTCCTCCTGCATCTTGTTGTCCTTCCTCATACCCCATCCATCAAATTCTCTCATCCTCAACCTTATCCCCTTGGACATTAGACTGAAATGCCTTCATTTCCTCTAGCTTCATGTTCTTCACTAAATTAGAAGAGTATTTTCAATCTTTCTCTCTCCTTCTCCAAACTTCAGCTCTATCTCTCAGCCCAATTCTTGTCATTTTGCATCTCTCATTTTTTACAAGTTAATCTCCAATCTTCCTTGATTGATTCCTCAAGAACAGTTCCTCTTAACTGTACCTTCTAAGTGGTTAATTTAATTTTCTCCACCAAAGAGTGAATGCTTATGTTACCCCCTGCTCAGGAAACTTTAATTCCTCTTATCCTCTGCCTAGAAGAGACTAGAGATCTTTCCCCTCTAGTCTCTTCTCTGTTTTTGCATGACTATCCTTTTTAAAGAGTACCACTTTGGCTCAGGTTTTGATCCTTGCATTCATGTGTGTGTGTGTGTGTGTGTGTGTGTGTGTGTGTATAGACGAGTTCTGATAAATATTTCATGTTTTAAGAGGCCACTGTGATGGCTTTGTAATAGATCTGTTGAAATAACTCCATTGATCTCTACAAATATATAGTAGTACTTTTAAATCCATGATACTGTATAACCAACAATTTGATACATTAAATGTCTGCCTCTGTGATTATCAAAGCTAAATCCACATAGACTGAATGTCTATCAAATATTTGAGGTTTATTATTTTGTTAATTAACTTCTCAATGTAATATCAATGTCACTTGATATTACATAAGTGGTGACACCCTCCCCACATATATCTTACTTTGGTTATATTTTTTACTTTGGATAACCTCATATGTTATCTAGACTTTCTATAGGCTGTTTTGATGATTCTACGGTAGGTGTCTCTTTCAATAAATATTTATAATATTTAAATTACATTTTGAGCATCAATATCTACTATATAAAAGCACTAGATTCTTAAAAACTCAGGAGGCATTATCTTTATAATCAAAACTTGTTGAACTCCATGTGGTTGAGAAATGCTCTATGTCAGGGCTGTCCGGTTATCAGTTGGTCTGGTTCCCGCCTTTTCTCTGTCATGATGTACAATCAACTCTTCTAGGACTTCAGGAAAGCATTTTCATATCTAATAACAGGGAAGATTCCATAGAAGCTGAAACCCAGATGGTTAGTTAGATATATATTGAGATAGACCAAAATTGAATGGAGGTTGCTATTCATTGGTAAGTATATAAGGAAAGTTAGCAATGGACATTCAAAGAAAGTGCTTTTTCATTTCTTTGATTCTATGTAGACACTCTCAGAGATTTACCAGGAGGTATGGGCACATTGTATGTTAGAAAACCCAATCTTATTCATCTAACAGTGGATTCTACACTATTATATGATTCTAAATCCAGAAACCATAGGGAAATAGTAATTCAAAGGCATTTTTATTGCAGGGATAGTTTTCTTCCACTACCATGGGTTTAAAACTTATAATAAACTAAACAGAGGTCTGACTTTTACATTATTGTGAAATTTAAAAGTAGAAATACTAGATGGTGAAATGTGCTGAAATCATATGTTCTCCATTGAATCAGAATATTTTTCCCATTAAACACAGATCCAATACTAAAGTTTTAAAGTTGTATTGAAAAATATTTCTCTAAAACAGTTCATTGGTACATCTAATTTCTTTGACTCCCAACCTAATATTCAGAAGCAATCAATCCACATGGATTTATTTAGAACATAACAACAGTGGGACTATACACTGACTAAATATTAGACTCTCTGGAGAACTTTTAAAAAATACATATTAATGGATTTTGCCACAAAGCAATAAAAAAATGAGGTTTAGATCTACATATTAGTTGTTACTGCTGTTGTTGCTTTTTAAGCTCCCAGGTGGTTTAATCTTCAAACAAGTTTGGAAAACACTAGTGTATACTGCTTAGTGCTAATTTTCCACTGACCTGCAGTTTTCAATGATTTTCACTTATGGTGTTTGATGATTGTATTGATGTGGAGTTGCATGTAATAGAAACTAAGCATACCCCTCAGCTAATCAGAACTCTGAGGATAAGTGGTCCAGGGCTAAACTAGCCTCTGTACAAATGAATCAAGGCCATGGGATCCTTAAATTCCTCTGCAAACAATAGACTGGGTTTTCCTTCCAGCCCCTGCTGTTTTTCTAGGAAAGAATAAGAATTAACAAGGAGTTAGGAGAGGTTGCATGAGCAGAAAAGCATATTTTCTAGTAACACCCCCTCCCCCCATTTAGTCAAATTAAGCTGAGATAATCTGGGAGACACATCTCAAGTATTTTTTTTAATATTTTTATTTACATCAGTATTATTTTTACCTTGCATCCCCAAGCTATGCAAACTATTTTAATATACTTGGTTAGCTTACAACACTCTTTGCTTACACATTGAAAAGTCAGCAATGTTTCCGTAGGAGAGACATAATAAAACTATAACATGTATAAAATCCCTTTAGGGACCCATCTCTAAAAGATGAATCATTTTTTATGAAAAGCATGATAGCTATTGTGCTTAATGATACTGTCAAACACGTGTGATAAAATCGCAGTACTAAGAAACTTATATAAATGCGATGCCTCATTAACCAATCTTTGCAATTTGCTATTTGATCAATGCTCATGAAAGTTTTGTTCCTTGGCTAGAAAATCAACTCTATCAATTAGGACTATTTAAAAATTCATGTAGTGTGTACTTTGTCTTTCATTCAAATCTAAAGAGAAAAGTCCTATTTCCAACCCCTTTTAGTTTAATTATAAACCAAATTGTTCTGGACATTAGCTATAGAATTACATGTTCAGTGTTTAACTTTCATTGCCTGATGAATTCCTTTAGGATGGTGTTTCAGAAGAGGAATATAGTGAGAGGCACATTTCCTTGATTGTTATCTTCCATTTATAAAATAGCACTCGGTAATGCAGAGGACTTGGGAAATATTTCAATACTTCTCCCTTCTATCAGTCAGGATCCAACGAGGAGACAAAAATCACACAGTAATTTAAAAAGGGAATTTTAAACATAAAGAACAGTTGAAACAAACTCATAGACACAGAAACAGTATGGTGGTTAGCTGAAGAGAAGGGGGAGGGAGGGAGGATGAAGAAGATAAAAGGGATCAAATATCTGATGGAAGGAAACTAGACTTTGGGCGGTGAGTACCCAAAGCAATATACAGATGATGTATTAC
The DNA here is from genome assembly GCF_000147115.1 of Myotis lucifugus. NCBI lineage: Eukaryota > Metazoa > Chordata > Mammalia > Chiroptera > Vespertilionidae > Myotis > Myotis lucifugus. The sequence goes on from NW_005872077.1 coordinate 55,886, forward strand.
AGAATTATACAGCTGAAACTTATATAATGTATTAAATAATGTCATCCCAATAAATTTAATTTAAAAAGAATCATTAATGATAAGGAATTTTCTATAAAAGAGGAAAGAGTGGTCTAAAGAATACCTACCTTGGGATTGAGGAAGAGTACCCAAGGGAAAGATACATCTTAAGGTTTGAATTCAGACCTCATTGGAGAAGAAATGGTTGCAGACCTGTGAGGGCAGAGAAGGTGGATGGGGAACCCAAGGTCAGAGCTTGTCCACAGTTGTTGAATAAGCAGGAAAAACCCCTTTAAGGTACAGGGGAAGAAACCCTGCTAGAACTGAGAAAGAACAGAATATAAAACACTTTTTAACTTGGATGCAGGAGATACAGTAATTTAAACACTTTGGATTGGATATTTTGGGGAACCCTTGATTTAGATATAACAGTTAATTTTTTTAAAAAAATATATATATTTTCATTGATTTTAGAGAGAGAGGAAGGTGAGAGATAGATAGAAACATCATCTATTGGTTGGATTGTCTCCTGCATTCCCCCTCCTGGGGATTGAGTCCACAACCTGGGCATGTGCCCTGACCTGGAATCAAACCAGGGACCTCTTGTTTATAGGTCAATGCTCTACCACTGAGCCACACCAGTCAGGCACAACAGTTCTTATTTTCTACTCAATTTTCCACCTTTTGTCTTTTTTCCTCACAAGATTAAGATTAAAAAAAAAGAAATGTCAGAATGTCAGTATCACCTTGAGTTACTAGGATGGCAGCTCAAAACACTTTTATAACCTTATAAAAGTCTAGTTGAGAATATATTTTGTGCTGTGTTTTCAGATGCGGTGGTGGGTTTTTCTTTCTTTTTATCTGTGAAGCTGTGAATTTTGCCTAAAGGTTAGAGAATGAAATTTGCTTTTAAAATCTCCTCATGAACCCATGTCTTCAGTGGGAAATCTATTCCCTAATTTGCAAACCTGTAATATAGTAATCTTATTTAGAGCCCCCCAGTTAAATGGTCATCAGCTGAAAGAGGTTATGATCTTTAATATGCTGCTCATTTTTAGTAGCAATCCCCAAGGATGCTACTGTGCATGTCTATGTGATATGTAGCCAGGGGCATAGGAGAAATCATTATTTCATCTTTTATGGACCTCTCAACTGTGAATTCCATTATAACCATATTTCTTATAGGTATAAAAACAATAGAAATGATTAAGTTTTTGAAGTATCTCCTGCAAAATGTGAATTACATCTCCTACAAAGTGTGACATATTAATATGTTTAATTACTGTCTGTGCAAATGGATACAATTTACTACAGACGTAAGTTTGTTTCCTGGGATACTGATTTTCCCTAAATTCCCATCTCTCTTCCACTGCATTTACTCTGCCCCTGAGCGGGGAGAACAAACCTATGAAAACAGTTTGCCTTTGTTGCTCTTACTGTCCGATTGCTTTTTTTGACCAGGCATTTTCACTCAGGTATTGTTTTCTTCTTTCTCATCATCTCACACCCAAGCAGACATCTCTTTTTTTTTTATCATTCCTTAAACTGTTCTTTAAGATATATATCTGCCAGTGAGGTGTTATTTGCAAGGACTAAAGGCAGTATTTCTAAAAGATTATTGTACATAAGCATCACTAAAGGGGATTGTTAGGAACAGATTTCTGCACTCTAAATCAGAGATTCTAGTTTGATAGGTAACTGGTGTGTCTTAGGAACCTCCAGTTTTATTGAACTGTAATTCCTGGAAACATTTCAGTATCCAGAGAGCCCATAGACCAGGCCTTCAAGATTTCATAGCTAAGAAATCTAAGATCTCTTACTTCAAATTCTGTAAGCAGCTGCCTCTCTGCCTCCTTACAAGGCAAGAACTATTCTCAATACCTCTCTCACTGAGCCAGAAAAGTTAGAGGATTCTTTTATAGCCATTTTCGTCTACTCACATGTATTCCAACAGCCATTTATTCATTCAACTGAGTCCCTACTACATGTAGGCTACTCTGGTTATTTGGGTTACACCAGTAAAAAGAACAGAACAAATTATGCCCTCATGGTATTCTTCTCAAGAAGCAGAGTTAGCCAATAAACACAACATGTTAAGTAAATTTTATGTAATTTAGTGCTATGGAAAAAAAGGAAGAGTAGAACAATGTAAGGAGGCTGAGGAATGTGAGTCTGGGGGGGATATAAAATGGAATTTTAAGTACCATGGTAAGGGTAAGCCTCATTGAGAAGGTGGCATTTGACCAATGGTTTGAAAGAGGTAAGGGAGGAGGCATGAGGGTAACATGGGGAAAAGGTATTCCAGGAGGAATAAGGTAAGAGCCGGCAGTGGTTCTCAACCTTCCTAATGCCGCGACCCTTTAATACAGTTCCTCATGTTGTGGTGACCCCCAACCATAAAATTATTTTCGTTGCTACTTCATAACTGTAATTTTGCTACTGTTATGAATCATAATGTACATATCTGATATGCAGGATGTATTTTCATTGTTCGCAACCCACAGGGTGAGAACTGCTAAGTGGGTAAGGAAAGCCAGGATGGTTGGAATGTCTGGTGCGGACTGAGCAAGGAAGACAGTCTATAAGGACTTGAGCAAAGAACCAGGAAGCCGGGTCCTGTAAGGTCTTTTGATCCATTGTAAGAACTTGGCATTTACCTCAATGATATCAGGTCCCATTAAAACATTTTAAGCAGAGGAGTGACACAGTCTGTCAAATTTTAAAAAGATCACTCTGGCTGCTGTGTAAGAAGAACTGTAGAAGGGCAAACAGGGAAATGAGGAGATCACACCTGCAGTCATTTTTGCAGGCAGGAGATGAGAGTGGCTTAACCCAGGGTGGTAGCAATGGAGGTGTTGAGAAATTGTTGGATTAAATTTTATACATGTTGAGAACCTGCAGTCATTTAATAAAAAATGAATGTGGAATGTGAAAGAAGATAAAGATGACTCCACGTTTTTATACTTCATAACAGGAAAGAGAAAACAGCAAATTAAACAAGCTTGCTGGGGATAAATAAAGAATTTATTCCTGTAATTGCTGAGGTTTGAGATTTCTATTAATTGCTGGTTTGGGAGAAGGAGTTGATAAAAGAATCTACATTTCAGAAGAGAGTTCTGAGCTAAAGGTACAAATATGGGACTTGTTATCATGTAGAAAGCACTTACAAGTATGAAAGTAGATGTGAGTGCAAAGATAGTTTACAAAGAGAAGAGGGAAGAATTAAGGCTGAATCCTGAGGTGCTATTGGGGTACTGGAGGATTTGACTGCTGGTTGACCTGGACCCAGGCAAGCTGGACCCAGGCAAGCTCCCCACCTCCTCCCTTGTCCTAAGAATATATGTGCTGCTCATGGTTCTCACAGTGGAAGCCATTTTCAAGGACACGGATTTTGAGAGAGGAATGTGTTGTGGAGACCATCTGGACTGACTACATGACTGAGCCCAGTTAAGGCCAAGGATTCTGGTGGGTGGGTGCAGAGAGCTACTATCTTGCTGCCACCCAAGACAAGCCTCCTTTGTAAGTTCCCTTGCTTATTGAACCTGCCGCCTACCAATCTGAAGTGGCCTGCCTCTTTCTTTGATTTCTTGTTCTGCATAAGTATGGAGGCCAATTTGTGTACCAACAGGTAATCGAATATTAAGAGTGCAATGGGGAAGAAAAAATACCAGCAAAGAAAAATGAGAAAGCATGAGCAGAGGTGTAGGAGTAAAACCAAGAGAGAATTATGTCCTGGAAACCAAGTGGGTGGAAGAAATCAAGGACAGCAGAGCTGGTAGCTAAAGTAAAAAATAAATAAAAATTGCCACTGTTTTTTCTAATGAGGATGTCATTGGAGAGTTGGATTAGAGCAGTTTTAGTGTAATAGTGTGGGCAAAAGCATGATTGAGTTGTGCTTAAGAGACTGAGGAAGAAAAGGAATTGAGAACATTAAGTACAGACAAGGCTTTAGAACAGTTTTCCCATAAAGAAAGACCTGGTCTTGGGGGAAATAGGAATAAAGGAATGATTTTTATAAAACAAAAAACAAAGTTTTGAAGAAGGGAGAAATAAGAGCATATTTATGTGATAGATGAATAAATGAACAAGTAAAAATATCAGTGATGAAGATAACAGAAAGGACAACTGCTGAGATCATGTGGGAGATGGGTAGGATCTAGTGCAAAGGTGAATGGATTGATTTCAAATAGCACAGAGAGCTCATCCATAGTAGTAGGTAACGAAGCCTTCATCCCAGGTTGGAATAATATTATTGGAGTTGACTAGAGCAGTTATTTAGAAAAATAAGAATAGGTGATCAGTAAAACAAACTATGGAGAGGCTGTGGTTATTTGCAGTATCAGGGACAGGATAAAACTATCAGAGTGAGTGAATGAGGGTCAGTGGAAGACAGACTCACTGGAGAAGAGGATTCAAAGAATTGAAAGGCCAAGTGTTATAAGACTCATTTATAAATTAAAATAAAGACTGGTTTTGGAGAGTATAACAAAGATATTGAGTCTAAACTCTTACCAAGAATTGAATAAGTATGCCCTGTAGTATCAGGAAATGGCATACTACTTAAAACTCAAGGGGATGAGGGGACAATGGGGGGGGGGGAGATAAAGACACATTTGTAATACCTTAATCAATAAAAAATTTAGAAAATAAAAACAAAACAAAAAAACTCAAGGGTTTTAACCAAGGGCATGATGGGACTTTTCTAAGAGTAAGAATGAGGAGGATATCTGACCCTTCAGGCCTAGAGATAGCAAAAGTTATCTGCTATTATTCATTATTGGCTGTCTCACCTTTTCTTAATAATTCTGTTAACTCTACCCATGTATCTATAACTATCATTAAAATTCTTTAAATTTTTAATGTGCTGTCTCTTTCTGATATTCTCAACTACAAAGTTCCAAAGACTAATGTTTGAAGTAGTGAGCTCTTTAATATTGATATTTTTCAAATGGAAAATTAAGAATTATTTGTCTATGATGTAGAAAAGAAATCTCTCTATTTATTTAGATGTTGGTCTGATGTCCTTCAAATGTTTTTCTAATTTTAAGGCTGTGACAAAGAAATTGGATGCATTCCAGGAAAGAGAGCATTAAGTGAATCAGAACTGTAAAGGGTTGTTTTATAATTCTATTTTAAAATGATATTGCCCACACTGAAAACTAGGAGCTCCTCATTTCTTCTAATTCTGTGGATTTTTTACATTCTTGGGCTGTAGTTTCTTCCAAATATCATTCTTTGAATAAATAGTTGATCTATTCTACTAGATTGTAGTGATGCTCAGACGAACTTTCATAGCATTGAAAGACCTTCAACAATCTCAGTCTACCTGCTGACTTTTGTTGTCTATTACTTAGGCTAATATACTGAATGCATCTCGAGAATCTCTAATTCTTGTTGTGTTTTATTTTCATTCTTTGGGATTATCATTTGTAAAATTCTAGTCTGCTAATTATGGATCAATATTGCTAGTAGAATACCAACAAATATAAGGGAAAAAAAAGGAGCCTCCATTGAATAAACAGTAGTATATATTTCTGATCATAGTCATCTTGGGAAAGTAGAGTATCCAAAATTTTGACTGAAAACATTAACCATGTGGTAGAGTAGTAATACTCATCAGTAGAATGTATAGAGCACCATCTGTTTTATACATTCTTATTGGCTGAAAGCTAATTACCATCAGAAAATATACTCGCCAATATACGATACTGTAGTAATGGTTTTCCCCCTATATGTATCTATTAATTTGTGTATTTGGGGTCTATCAGAAAATATAAAGGCCAAGTCATTAGCCTAAATAAATGAATTATACATATAATGATTTATTTATATATCTAATTATCAAAGACGAGATTAGAAAAAAGGAGAGAATAAAAATTGGCCATGCACCTACTTTATGCCCAATACTATATTATAAATATTGTTTCTTCTATTTCATTTGATCTTTCCAAAATCCCTGAGTGATAGATATACTTATTTTCACTTTACAAGTGAGAAAAATAATTAATAAATATCTAATTTGCTAAAAATATGTTAGGAGCTCATCTGAGATTCAAACCTAGGTCCTTCTGAACCCAGATCCCATGTTCTTTTCACGACATCAGATGAGTTGCTTTTGTGAGAAAACTAATCATCTAGCTATTTGAGTCTAATGAATTTTGACATTTTCCTTTGGCTTTACAAGAAAAAGGAGTTAGGGGAGTATAAAGAGGACAAGGAGAATCAGGAGGAAGAAAAATATTGAGAGGAGGAGAAAGAGTCACGTGTATGTATGTGAATACATACCATATAAAATAGTAATGAGAATATAATTTGACTGATTTAGCTATGTATTTGAATTTTGGATTTAGGATCAAAGATTACTGGTAAATTATAACCATTATTTGAAAATGTTTCATTAGGAAATAAGACTTACGGTGACTTCTACACATCAGAAGGTAGCTTCTATTTGAGACATTGGAAGACATCAGAGAGTCCTGAATTTGTGGACATCTTATTCACAGAAGAATGAATAGAACCACTCAGGCTTTCAGCCAATATTAGGAAGGACTGGTGCAAAGAATCAAAGGGAGTGTCTTAAAACAGGACTCTTAGAACTAAGTTAGGAAACCAGATATTAGCCAGTGGTGCATTTCTGGCAATGAGGAATAACACAATGATCCAGGTGTAGGAACTAAGTTGAAGGTCAAAGAGTGATCTACACTGTAGATTCTACAGCAAAGTTGATGGTAAATGAATCGCTGTGTATTAGGAATAAAGATTCTCATGTTCCCCCTCACATAGGGAAAGGCATGTTCCATAGCATGACAAATGTTCCACATTATGATGGCTCAAAGACGTGGAGGTTAATGGATGGAAGACCAGTGGACTGGGCCAATCTGCATGGAAGTGATCATATTCACAAGTTCTCTTATGGCTCAAGCTGATTTATTCACAAGAGAGTCCCTTGTTATAATCTAAATTAACTTTAAAAACTCATAAAATTTGTTAAGGTTTACAAATGGAACTATAAATAGAATTCATTATGAAGTGTCTGAGTAGAAATACATACATTTTTGTAGGAATTACTTAGATGGAAAAGCATTGATTGCAATGATATTAACTTTTGTTCTTCCACAAGCTCTTTTGATTGGTTTTCCTACTATTTAAACACGGTAGGCTTCATATTCATGGGCTTTTCTCAGATGATATTTCTGTTTAGATGTTTGAATTTTATTTCAGAAAGAGCTTCACAATACCAGTTTTCACATTTTACTAATCTTTTTTTTGAAAAGGTGTCAGAGTCACCCCAATATGAAGATAAGTATTATTCTCATTTCTAAACAATGTAAAATAAATAGTCAATAAATATTAATTAGTTCATAGTGTTGTCTGAACTTAGAATTTCTGAAATGGATTTTCCCAGGAGAGTCTTGGAAATCTGTATACTGGACTTTGTCACACTGTAAGACATCCACTTAACTTGGTAGACTAATTAATACAAGTTCATTAAGGAGTTACTCAAAACACAATTTGGGGCATCATGAGACAAAAATAGTCCCTATATTTTAATGTCATCAACACAAAACTCTAGTTTCTTCCTTGGACCTTGACCTAGCATCATTTTCTACCAATGATGAAAGTCAGGATAGGTAACTAACCTTGAATACCTTTCTCTGGGTTATAGTTTGTCTCCTGGATATGCTAACCCCCTGCCAAACAGACAGTGGGATGCAATTTTATTTTCAGATATGCCAAAGAAGTAAGTGCATTGTGAATGCTATTTCTATTTTGTTTTATTTAGTTTTCTTTTTTAAAAAGACCTTGTAGAAGTTCAGTTATATACCTCTGGAAGATCTCCAGCACACTCGTAGGAGAAAATGACAGGCATCTAGAATAATTTCCCCTAAAGAATAGGAAAGGCTATTTCTTTAGTGTCATCAAATAAGATGCTGATTCATCACAAAGTTACACATTATTTTAGAGAGAAATTTTGCTATCTCCTTCTAAGATATACCATATTTTCTCTTTTATGCTTAATAGAAAATTATCTGAAAAACTTTAAATGCATACTGGTTATTGTATTTTGCTTTATAGTGGATCTAAAAAGGCTAATCCAATTCCAGGAAAGAAGAGGTTTACTTACGCTTGAATGGCAATGTGATTATGATTTCCCAGTGAAGATAACAAGAAAGGCATTAACTGAAATAACATTTTTTTCTTTAAAGTATGTTTCTTTGACCACATGTATATGGACAGATAATTTTCAACAAAGGAGCCAGAAATACACAATGGAGTAAAGATAGTCTCTTTAATAAATGGTGCTGGGAAAAATGAAAAGCCACATGCAAATGAATAAAACTTGATTACAGTTTGTCCCCATGTACAAAATTAATACAAAATGGATCAAAGACCAAAATATAAGACTTGAAACAATAAGTTACATAGAAGAAAATATAGGTACCAAACTTATGGACCTTGGTTGTAGAGAACATTTTATGAACTTGACTCCAAAAGCAAGGGAAGTAAAGGCAAAAATAAATAAATGGGACTATGTCAAACTAAAAAGCTTCTGCACAGCAAAACCAAGAGGCAGCCAACAAGATGGGAGATGATATTTGCAAACAGCAGCTCTAACAAAGATTTAATTTCCAAAATATATAAAGAACGCATAAAACTCAACACCAAACAAACAATCCAATCAAAGAATGAGCAGAGGACCTGAAAATACACCTCTCCCAGAAGACATATGAACAATCAATAGATAAATGAAAAGATGTTCAACCTCACAGGTAATTATGGAAATGCAAATCAAAACTACAATGAGATGTCACCTCACACCTGTTAGAGTGGCCATTATCAACAAGACAAGCAATAACAAGTGCTGGAGAAGTTGTGGAGAAAAGGGAACCCTCATCCACTGCTGGTGGGAATGTAGACTGGTACAACCACTATGGACAGCAGTCTGGTGATTCCTCAAAAAATTGAGAATAAAGATATCTTATAACCCAGCAATCCCTCTCTGGATATATACCAGAAAACTTTGAAATCATGTATTCCCAAATATATAAATGCATCCCTAAGTTCATTGCAGCATTATTCACGGTGGCCAAGACATGGAAACAACCAAAGTGCCCTGCCTTAGAGGACTGGATAAAGAAGATGTGGTACATATACACAATGGAATACTACTCAGCCATAAAAAAGGAAGAAATAGTGCCATTTGCAGCACATGGTTGGACCTTGGGGACATTATGCTAAGTGAAATTAGTCAGAAAAAGTTAAGAACCATATTATTTCACTCATATGTGGGATATAAAACTGAAACTTGTGAACACACACAGCAGTGTGGTGGTTGCCAGAGGGAAGGGGGTGAAGGAGGGAAGGGAATCCTAATGTATGATGACAGGAGAAGATTTGACTTTGGGTGGTCAGCACATGATGCAATATAGAGATCTTGTATAATAGAAGCCCACACCTGAAACTTGTATGTTCATGTTGACAAATGTCACCCCAATACATTTAAATTAAAAAGTATGTTTCCCTCGTATGCTTGTGTATTTTTTTAAAAATACATTCTCTTTTTAGTTTTCAGGTTATGGAGGTTTGACACTCTGCCACTGAAATAATTTAACTGATTATGTATATATTAGAGGCCCAGTGCACAAAAATTCGTGCACTCGGGGGGGTCCCTCAGCCCGGCCTGTGCCCTCTCGCAGTCTGGGACCCCTCAGGGGATGTCCACCTTCTGGCTTAGGCCTGCTCCCTGGGGGGAACAGGTCTAAGCTGGCAGTCAGACATCCCTCTGGCAGCCCGGGATCCCTCAGGGGATGTCCACTTGCCAGTGGGGAGCAGGCCTAAGCTGCAGTTGGACATCCTTAGTGCTGCTAAAGAGGCGGGAGAGGCTCCTGCCACCACAGTTGTGCTGGCAGCCATCAGCCTGGCTTGTGGCTGAGCAGAGCTCCCCCTGTGGGAGTGCACTGACCAGGGGGCAGCTCCTGCATTGAGCGTCTGCCCCCTGGTAGTCAGTGTGTGTCATAGTGACCAGTCATTCCCAGTCATTCTGCTGTTAGGGTCAATTTGCATATTACCCTTTTATTATATAGGATATTTTTTCTTTTCTGGATATTTAGAAATAATACTTATAAGGGAATGACAGTTGCACACTGTTGTGTTCCAATCATCATTTAGATGTTTTTCATACATTATCTGACTTAAAAAAAACCTTTATTGTTGAAAATATTACATATCACAGTAACTTATGGGAAGGAGAGAATGTTTAGGCATATTAAATGATTCCCTAAATTACTGTAGTTGTTAAAAGGGTCCCCACTTTTAATATCCTACCTTGAAAAGTAAAAACACACTCTTTTTATCTACCTTGGAATGTAAAAGCACACTATTTTTATTAAAAAGTTTCTCCAATCACACAGCTTTTACATATATCAAGACATTTGCTACAAAATCAAACAACTGAATTTGAAGTCTTTATTGCTAAGTATTTCTTTATTGACTCATGCTTGTGCTATGATGTTATTTAGCTGACTTGATTTTACTCAAATTGTATCACTTTTGTTTACTTGTTTTGCCCCCAAAATCTGAAAAATTCCGATATTGATTAGAATAAATGATCCCCAACTGCCAACTAGATTATTTGAAACCACATAGATTAAGCTACTAATTGTTTTACATCTTGTTGTTCCTTGTTTCTCTTCTTTTGTAGTTGTCATTTGCCTTTGAACTAGTTATTATGCTCTTAGTCAACTATGGCCATGTATTAAAACTTTTCAGAAAGATGGTTTAAAAGAGTGATTAACACTTTATGAATGGAGAGGTTGTGGTGGAGAAAAGTGAAAATAGTTACTTAACATCATAATGGAAAATAAAAAAAGGAATTAGAATCTAGTTTCTTTGACTTTAACCTCTCAGGAAGAGAGCCTCTTTTATTCTCTATAATGGAAATATTTTGCCTTAATGATGATTTTCTTTACCAATTGTTACATATGAAATAAAAATAGCTTTATTGAAAAGTACAATGACTGCTCCATTCAGGGAAAATCCTTATGTTATTGGTTCCAAGAAATGGATCCAAATACTTTTCAAATCATCTTTGTTTATGGGTACTAATGGTATTTTGGAACAATGAAGGCATTCCATTTGGCAGATAGTGGAGGTGAAAGGCAAGTCTTAACACAAACATTTTCTTGTCAAAACAATTGTAAAGCACTCAGTGGCTTGTAATTTGTAGTTGCTGTGTCAATCAGAATATGCTCATGGACACATCTTAAATAGAAGTTTTTCTAAGAAGCTTTTCTACAATCCCATGGCAAGTCTTTCAGTGTTTTATTATTTACCCTCAGTGTTTGTGTTGCCCATACACTAAATAGATTCAGTGGAGTATTTTTATATTCACTGTCAGAGAAGGATCTCCTTTTAGAATAAAACATTACTTTTATAATGGAAAGAGAAGCAAAAATATGTAAAGTGTATAGTGGAAGGGTGAGAGAAGTGAACTGCAATAGCAGCAAGAAATGTAGCTTTATTTGCAGCTTACTTTCTTTGGTCGAAAACCTTAACTTGAAGTCCAACATGAGCTAAGGTGGTACCTTACACAAAGCCACACAGCTGCATCATTTGCTTTAGATTAAGCTAGAAAAGACACAGAATTTTTTAAAGGTATTTGGAAATGCTATGGGCAGACTCTGCTGCAGGACTCTGTAAAATACTAAAACATAATTTTGGTAAATGTGCCACTTTCAATTTCTAAGATTATTGATGTGAACTGGTAATTTACAGAGAAGTCTTCAATAGCTTTCCATATGGTAATACATTGTTTTGCTTGTGGCTCAAAACTAGTATGAAAATTCCCTTCTCTATCCCTAAGGACTCATGGCTATGTTTTAGATTAGGTGGTAGGATGGAAGAAGCAAAGAAACTTGGACTGGGAGCAGAAGATCTTATTTCTAACTCTGTCTCTAACTTTGATTCAAACTGTGTGCCCTTGCTGCACCTCAGTCTTCTCCTCCATAACCTGCAGGGTGGGAACAGATGAACTCAGAAGCGCTCTCCAACTCCAACCTTTTGCCAGATGTCTTTAAATGTGTACTCAGGTGGAATGGCCTGGCTTCCATTTTTCTTGTCTTTACTGCCATGATGTTCAAGAACAGAAGTGTCTTATCTTTGTTCTTTTTATTAACCTTTAAACTCATTGTTTATGATGATCCCATGTTTCTCAGGAGCTGGGTATCATTATGAATATTTTAAGTTGAAGAGATGCCTACTGCCGGTATCTCTTCTTCCTCCGCATACTGATTGGATGATGATGATGATGATAATGATAAACAATTGAGAAAAACAGGAGTTGAATAATTTGTTTTCTTTTAAAGGAGCAGAATGGCATTAACACACACACACACCCATACACACATACACACACACACACAGTCAATGAAGAGCAAGACAAGTGATAGTGAAAGAGAAAATGGATCAAGAAACAATCTTAAAGAAGAAACTAGGTTTAAATTTTAGTCTTGTCACTCATAAGTGTGAGGATCCCAGTGGGTTTACTTAACATTTGTTCTACCTTCCTTCTAGTGTGACTCAATGGCACCCTATCATCTGAAGACACATCCACTCACAAGTCTGCACCTGGACTTGAAGAGTAAGCAAGCCACAGTACTTACATATACTATTTCTCAGCGTGGCTTGATTTGGCCAGAGCATGGCAGCATCCATGGTAGCTCCATGCAAAATTCCTTAGCAAAACTTCAGCAAGTCAGATTTCATAGTATATACCAATAAATTAATATATTATGAGTAAAGAGGGTTTTTTTTCCTAGAAATACAGAGTTGATTTAAGATTTTAAAATTCAGAGAATAGAGATATTCTCAAGTGGAAGAGGTTTTTGAAGAAGTAGATGGATATTTTCTACAAAATAAAACATGTATAATGCTGGACAAAATTGTCAAAAGCAACCTCTTCAAAACTCTGAAAGTTAATCAAAGGCATACAAACAATTTAGCAGTATTCTTAGAAAAGTGATTTGGATTTTGTAAGAAGAGAGATTGTGGCCTTATCTGGGGGTACTACCATCTCTTCCCCCTACCATTTAATTACCAAGAATGGTAGTGTTACTGATACAGGTAATGAGAATGGTAAATTCACCAACATAGATATGGCCCTGAATAAGGACTGCTCTTCAGCTGGAGGTAACAGACAATTAGGAGAGGGAACACCAAGAACCCAACACATTGTCAGCTAACCCTATGAATTCATTATGGATGGGGAAAATCCAGAGCTTTGAGACTATACTTTTAGTTGCAAAGAGGGATGGATTAGTCATACATTTTTTGAGGAGACCAGGAACTAGTGGAGGAGCCTTAAGATAGTCAATTGTAAAGTTAAAGGAAATTTTAAAAACTGGCTGAACTTTGCATTCCCAACATATATGGACATCAACTGGCACAGGGAGGGAGCCTATGATGCTTGTGATTGTTGAGCAGAACAGTTCCTCTTTCCATCACCTAAACAATAAGATATGCACAAACAGTGGCAATGCCTAGGAAACCAGGCTTAAAATATAAAAATAAATATTTGAAAACATGAAAGGAGATATCAAAACCTGAATGGGACAAGATACATTGTGCCATTTAAATGCAGGCAAATTTGCTTCCATATTTTTATTCAATATTGTACTAGTGGTTTGGGACTCTGCAAGGACACCTCCCTTGGAACTGAAGATGTAAAATTATTTTAATTTAAAGATGATTTAATCTCATATGCAAAAAATCCTAAGCAATCTATGTTTTTATAAAAATAACTCCTTGAACTAATAAGCCAGTTTACCAAGGTCTCAGAATTAAAATTGCAATAAAGAGTATAAAACATATTTGGGCATTATGAAAAGACTGAGAAAAATTTGCCTAGATAAAGTAGAAAGGGAGAAGGTATAGATAAACTATATTGTTTATATGTACTCATAAATATTAATATAATACTTCACAATTAAAAAAGCACAGAGAAAAAAAGAAAAATGCATTTTTTTCACAGTTGGCCTTTTGGGAAAATATGAACCCAAATGAACCCAGTGGAAAGATTTGTTGTTGTTTTGATTTTATAAGGGACACCCAAGGCTCCAAGATGAGACAGCACCCTCTCAGAAGAGCTAAAGGACTCTGAAAAAATTATTCACTTGCAAAGAATCAATAATATTTAGGTTAACCTAACAAATTTGTTTTCTTCGCTTAATATGTATTTTTTATTTCATTAGTAGAGACTATATTATCAATATGTTTTAAATCAATATATAAACTGCAGACAAAAAATTTTAGCAGAAATCAATGAGTAGAAAGCATGGAAGGGAAAAAAATGAGAAAGCAGGAAACATAAAAATGGGTAAAATAAGGTCAGAATTAAAGGCTGGTGCATAAATATAAAAAGTGTAGAGTTTAGGATTGTGCCAAAAAGACCAAAAATGCATTATGGAAAATGCATCTGGAATCTGAAGATAAATGATTTCACAGATGTGGGTAATAAATGCCATCAAAGTAAAATTTTTATTTTTGTTTGGTTTGACATTGAGAAAGCTGCTCTTAGTGTGAGGAGAATATATAAACTACAGTCAGCAGTAACAAGATCATCAGAGTAGAGAAATACAAAACTGTGGTTTCTCCCAGTTATTTAAGAAAATAATTTTCACAAGTTGGCCAGATGGTTAATCTTCCGAAGATAACTTACATAAATCAGGCAGGCTTCTTCCTCTTCCCCAGACAGATAATATTTTAAACATAATCAAATATTAATATTTTTCAGACATATCACCCAATTATACTATTAGTGAAGTAGTGAGGGGCTTAGGTCTGTGAGTGAAATTTGTGCCATTTTTTGGGTCAGTGGTAAGTGCATATTCCATCCCTTGTCCAACTTCCTTTTTTGTTTCATGATCTGGCTTCCAGCCATCCAGACTGTTTCCACAGTTTCTTCATGTTTATATCATAGTCTTAAAACTGTCATATGTTTTATAAGTGATAAAATAGCACTTTATAAGTGAATAATAGATATCCTATATATCTAAAATTTAGGTTGTATTCAGCAGAGATTATAGCAAACAAGCGTGTGTGTGTGTGTGTGTGTGTGTGTGTGTGTGTTTATGAAAGAGAGGGAGACAGAGAGAGAATACTGAGAAAATTGAATGATTATGATTCTAAACTTTGGGCATAGTGGATGTTATGTTCTTCCAGCATGCCTTTCGCACTATTGAAGCATTTATTGCCGCAGTTGCAAGAGTGATGGTAGCTGATAGTGGTTAGCTAAGTCTCTATTAATTAGCCTTGGTTGAGCAGAGCTGTTTTACTCCAGGTTACAACTGGTAGCTGCATGGAAATAAAGTCTTAGTCCCATTTTTCAAGTTTGGACAACTCCAAAGAGCCATCTCAGTTCTCGTTTCCCCCATATAATCATCTGAGGACTTTGATTGAAATTTAATCACAACCCAGGTATGACCTCTTTACAATTCTTCTCTTCTCGCCCTTACAAGTGTTGGCCTTAAAGAGCATCCCCTAATAAACCTCCTAGTTGAAAATCTTCATCTGAATCTGCCTCCTAGGGAACCTGAACTGAGACATTTGGTACCAAAAATAGTACCAAAAAATAGGCTTTTAGAGCTGGATCAAACACTAACTCACCAGCCATGAGAACCCCACCTCTAGTGATAGGTGGAACATGAACAGCCCATAGCAGATAGTAGTGCTGCAAGTTTATATCTTCACATGGAAGTTAACCATGATGATATTTCCAATGGAAAGAATGAACTGGCAAGTGAAATGTATCAGGTGTTCAAGAAATATGAGAGAAATTATCGGTAAAGAGTGTGAAACTGGAGCATTTGATACATTGAAGACAAACCATAAAAGGCCCAGAATATGTCACAAATTAAAGGTTGAGGGCTTTCTACACAGCATATAAAAAGATTTTATCTCCTGCAATCAGAGGATGGAAAAAGCTTGGGATATAGCCCACCTCTTAATTAGAAAAGGAGCAGAGCTCTTGAGGTCTTTAAATTTCTCAGCCTTCAGAGTTCTGCTGACCAAGGTAGAGTCCCTGATAGAGAAAATGTGGAACCTGAGACATGGATCGGTGACACCAACACAAATGTATAAGTGGCCTTGCAAAAGTTGGCCCATTTATTCCTGTTAAGATTGGGTCCCCATTTGTTTGAAGGCAAAGCCAAGGTCTCTCTGTCTTTCAAGATATACACTGAGTGGCCAGATTATTATGACCACTCCATCAGTACTTCGTTGGGCCACCTTTTGCCTTCAATACTGCAGCGATTCTTCTTGGCATTAACTCCACGAGATGTTGAAAGTTGATGTGAGGAATCTGACACCATGCCTGATGAATAGCACTGTCCAGTTCTGTGAGATTTGATGGTTGTGGAACCAGCTGCCTGATGGCTCTTTTAACTTTGTCCCACAAATGCTCAATTGGATTGAGATCTGGTGATTGTGGGGGCCATCTAAGCAAGGTAAAGTCTCCCTCATGTTCTTGAAATCACTTCTGCACAATACGAGCACCATGGCATGGCACATTGTCTTGTTGGAAGAAGCCATCTCCATTGGGATACGCCATCAACATGATAGGATGAACTTGATCAGCAATGATACTTAGGTATGTTGTGATATTCAGACATTTGTAATGATCTGGTCCTCTAGCAACTTCAGTGGGAAATTACAGCTAATTTGCCTACAAACGTCAGGTGGTCATAATAATCTGGCCACTCAGTGTATGTATCTCCTTCGGATCTACCGCACATTCCTTCTTGGCCATCAGACCAATATTTAGAGTTCAGGCTAGAAAAACCAAGATGATATCTTCTCAGGGATTTCTTAGGGGACGCATATTGATCAGAGCTCTGTCCTTCTCAACTGGTATCGATGAGAAGGATATTGGTGGCTGTCCTTTGTAGGACAGGACAGTGGTGAGAGATGTTACATAAAAGGGCTCTCTGACTGTAATGGATATTGCACACTACTAAAAATAACAGAAGGCAGATGGTGGTGTTTACTCAAACAAGATTGGTGCAGTTATTGTAATGACTAATAAGATCAAAGAGTCAACCGGGGGCCTGACCCACAGAGAGCTGTGGGAATACTTAATGGAGCTTGGTATCTATAGAAGCAAGTTAGATGGGCAGCCAAGAAGGGTGTTGCTCAACCTTCAAATCCAAAACAAATCATGCTTCATTAACCAAGAGGCCGAATGCAGCCACCCCAATAAATAGACACAGTTCCTTGCCTGGTTTCCAGACCTGATTTAGGTTTCAGACCAGAAACTCACTGACTAAAGGATGAGTAGGCTCCCTGGAAGGAATATCCTGACAATATCGTAGCAAGTGCAGAGATATGGTAATGATTTCTGCAACCCTCCCCCAGAGATACATATAGCTATTTCCTTGGGCAACTGTACAGTAGATAAAGGCTAACAACCAAACATTTTGAGGACTGTTTGGCACAGGGCCAGATAACAGAAACATCACCGTGGCTCCATTTTTAGAGTCATCTATCTGCATATGCATAATTGGAATGGTCATACTTGGTAATTGACAGAAACCTCAATTGATTGCTGTATGTGGGGTAAGGACAGTTATAGTAGCGAAAGACAAGGAGAAAATTCTAAAACTTCACCTGCCTCAGCAAGGTATTAATCAACTATATTAAACAAAAGTACTATCATATTGTAGAAGTAATGGTAGAGGTTAGTGCCAACCTTTAAGAACTAAAGAATGGCCCAGCCAGTGTGGCTCATTGTTTGGGCATCGACCTATGCACCAAGAGGTCACCGGTTCGATTCTTGGTCAGGGCACATGTCTGGGTTTGGGGCTTGATCCCCAGAAGGAACCATGCAGGAGGCAGCCAATTCATGTTTATGTTGCTCTCTCATGGATGTTTCTCTCTCCCTCTCCCTTCCTTTCTCTCTAAAATCAATAAAAACATATATTAAAAATTAAAAAAAGAAATAAAGAATGCGGTGATAGTGTTCACCATTATATTCACATTTAATTTACTAGTCTGGCCCAGCCGGTGTGGCTCCGTGGTTGAGCATCAACCCATGAACCAGGAGGTCACTGGTTCAATTCCTGGTGAGGGCATGTGCCTGGGTTGCAGGTTCAGTCCCCAGAAAGGGGCATGCAGGAGGAAGCCAATCAGTGTTCCTCTCTCATCAATGTTTCTATCTCTCTATTCCTCTCCATTCCTCTCTCTCTAAAATAATAAAAATATGTTTAATTTACTAGTCTGCCCACTAAAGTCAGGCAGAACCTGTAAAATGTTAGTGAATGACCATACAATCAATCAAGTGGTAGCCACCATTGCAGCGACTCTGCCAGATGTGTTATCTTTGCTAAGGTAAATTGACATGGCTTCAGGTGTATGGTGTTTGGCCACTAAGCTGGTGCATGCATCTTTTCCATGCCTGTCAGAAAGGATTAGAAACAGTTTGTGTTCTCATCAGATGGGTAACCAAATACATGATGTTTTGTCCCAGGGCTGTGTGAACTTTCTTGCCTTCTGTCATATCAGAGGGAGCCAGAAGCATCTAGATCTGGACTATATGAATGGGAACAGTATATTGAATAGATAATATTATTAGAAGAAGGTGAGAACAAAGTGACAAGTCTCTTAGAAGTTTTAGTAAGATACACATACTCCAGAGAGTGGGAGTTAAAACCCATGAAGAATCAATGTCAGTGAAATGTTTAGGAGACCAGTGATCTGTGAAATGCTAAGGCATCCCCTTTAAAAAAAAAAAAAGCACATTATTGAATCCTTCACCTTTACCACTATGAAAGAAACACAATGCCTGGTAAGCTTCCTTGGGTTCTAAAAGGCAACGTATTACACTTGCTCCAACCCATTAACCACATCACATCGAAGACTGCCCACTATGAGTGGGACCCAAATTGGGAAGGGGGCTGCAGCACGACTATGCTAAAGTGCAAGTGGCCCTGCTGCTGGAATCATATGGCATGGACAAGAATTAGCTACACTGCCATTCCATTCAGAAACGATACTGGACAGTGTAGTAAAGAAAAAGTCTCCTAAAGACTGATCATCTCCTTTTTATGGAAAGAAATGGTTTGGCTGATCAGTGACCTTGAAAATACTATTATTACATTTGGGGAAAGGAGCATTTCAGATTTTCAGGACTGCTGTAACAAATTAACCACAAATTTGGCCGCTTAAAACAACAGAGATTTATTCTTTCGCAATTATGAAGGCTAGAAGCCCTAAATCAAAGTGTCAGCGGGACTGCACTTCCACAGGACGCTGTAGGGGAGATCCATTCTTTACCTTTTTTAGTTTCTGGTGCCTGTCAGAATTCATTGGATTGTGGCTACACCTCTCTCCTCTCTGTCTCCATGGTCACATTGCTTCCTCCCTGTGTCTTGTCTTCTGTCTTCTCTATGTATCTTTTATAAGGACGTTTGCCATTAGATTTAGTGCTCACTAAATCGAGGATAATGTACCCATTTAGAGATCTTTAACCTAATTGCAATTGCAAAAACTTTTCCCAAGAGGTAACATCCACAGATATTCAGGTGAAGTCCCTGATACTATCTCTAGAGGAGACAATTAGGTGCTCCATGACAAGTTGACCATATTAGATCCCTTACATTTTGGAGAGGTCAGTAATTCTTTTGACTGCCATTAACTTATGTTCCAATTATGGTTTTGCCTTCCTTGCATGCAGGACAGCAGCATATTATACTGACGTGCTTGTGTGTTTAGTGTATGACAAAATGGAATAGAGTAGATAGGAGGTGTGCAGGAGGCAGCCAATCAGATGGTAAATGAAAGAGAAAGCTATTATCACTTTACACATGCCTCTCATAGACTATGATTTTCACAAAGCTATGCAAAGGTATATTCTGTCTTCTTAAGAAAAAGAAAAGCTCAAGGGATCCAGGTCCTAGTCTTTTGAATGGGGACGCTGAGCCCATCTGTACATCTCATCAATCGTCCTACCCTGAGTATACTTAAGAGGGAGAACCAGGCATTCACAAAATTGTGGTGGCCCTTGAGACCTGAACATTTTGAAATATTTCTACTCAACCCAGATTTTAAGATAGTCTTGGGCAAATGAGTGTATAATGAAGTGTACTGAAAGCTTCATAGGGGTTATGAGGGACAGGTTTTCATTAAGGAAAGCTCCAGGAGGTCTGTGCCTTCAAGAGGGTAGATAAATTCCAGAAATGTCGGTACTATTGAATCTTGTACAGTGGGGCCTTGACTTACGAGTGTCCTGACTTAACGAGTTTTTTGAGATACCAGCGGTCTCTCAGCTGATTTTTTGCATTGTGTTGATAGAGTAATTTGACTTAACGAGCTCCTTAACGAGCTCGGTCTCGGAACGAATTAAACTCATAAGTCAAGGCCCCACTGTATTAGTTTGCTATGGCTGCCATAACAAAATACCACAGACTGGGTGATTTAAACAACAGAAATGTCCTTTCCCTTGCTTCTGAAGACTAGAAGTCCAAGACCAAGGTGTCAGCATGGTTGGCTTCTTCGGAGGATCTCTTTCTTTGGCTTGTAGGTGGCCATCTCTCTCTGTCTTCATATGGTCATCTCTATGTCCACATCTGCTTCCAATCTCCTCCTCTCATAAGGACACCAGTCATAGTTGATTAGGGCCCACTCTAATGAGCTCATTTTACCTTAAATATGTCTTTGAAGTTCCTATCTCCAAATAGAGTCAACATTTTTGGTACTGGGGTTAGAACTTCAATATATGAATTGGGGTGAACGGGGGCACAATAAAGCCAATAACAAACTCCAAGGGATTTAGTCTTCTAAATAAATTTAGGATCACAGATCACAGGAATTACACAGTTAATAATTCCATTGCCATGGTCCTTGCCTCTGATGTTGGGAATTTAAGTGATTGTGATGTCTATCTCTTTTATTTCATTCTAGAGGCCCGGTGCACAAAAATTTGTGCACTCAGAGGGGGGTCCCTCAGCCTGGTCTATACCCTCTTACAGTCTGGGACCCCTTGGAGGATGTCCACCTGCTGGCTTAGGCCGCTCCCTGGGGGATCGGGCCCAAGCTGGCAGTCAGACATCCCTCTGGCAGCCCGGCAGCCCTCGGGGGATGACCACTTCCCAGCGGGGAGCAGGCCTAAGCTGTAGTCGGACATCCTTAGCACTGCAGAGGAGGCGGGAGAGGCTCCCACCACCACCGCTGTACTGGCAGCCATCAGCCTGGCTTGTGGCTGAGCAGAGCTCCTCCCATGTGAGAGCGCCCTGACCACCAGAGGGCAGCTCCTGCATTGAGCGTCTGCCCCCTGGTGGTCAGTGTGTGTCATAGTGACCAGTCATTCCCAGTCCTTCTGCTGTTAGGGTCAGTTTTCATATTACCCTTTTATTATATAGGATAGAGGCCTGGTGCATGGATGGGGGCCGGCTGGTTTGCCCTGAAGAGTGTTCCAGATCAGGATGGGGTGCCTGGCCAGTCTGGGTGAGGGGCTGATGGCTGTTTTCAGGCTGGTCAAGCCCCCCCCCCAGTGGGGACCCTCACCCCATGAAGGTTTGGCCAGCGTGGGTGAGGGGCTGATGGCTGTTTTCAGGCTGGCCACACCCCCTTTAGGGTGGGGTGTCCCCACTGGGGTGCCTGGCCAATCTGGGTGAGGGCTGAGGGCCTTTTTCAGGCTGGCCAAGCCCCCCCAGCAATGGAAGCTCCCAGCCTCTCCTTTTTTTTTTTATTCTGGGATTTATTTACCTTCTATAATATAAACTTTGTAGCCTTGATACCCTTGAGAGGAGCTCAGAGCCAGCCAGGGAAGGTGGGAGGGAAACCTCCTGCTCGCTCTAGCTCCGTGGCCATGGCCAGCTGAAAGCAGGTATCTGGGGTTTATTTACCTTCTACAATTGAAACTTTGTTGCTTTGAGTGGAGCTCAGAGCCAGTCGGAAAGCTTGGCTTTCTCCGTCATTGGGGCAACTAAGCCTCCTGCTTGCTCTAGCTCCGTGGCTGCCGGTCGCCATCTTGGTTGGGTTAATTTGCATATAGTTGCTCTGATTGGCTGGTGGGCGTGGCTTAAGGCATAGCAAAGGTATGGTCAATTTGCATACTTGTCGTTTATTAGTTTAGCTATCTTCAGAGTTTTTGAGTCAGGGTGTTTTGGGCTTAGAGATAGGATGGATCTGAAGTTGGAGTTAATGTAATTATAAGAATTCTCAGATATCTTCCATATTTATCAAGTAACAACACATAGGGATATAAGGTATATTATTCTACCCTGACACCCAGATTACAAATGCATCAGGAGGGTTGCTGGTAGCAATGTGGAAACAGATTATATCAATTCAATGTCACATAAATATATAGTTTGGGCTCTAGCCAGTTTGCTCAGTGGGTAGAGCATCAGCCCTCAGACTGAAGGGCTGTGGATTCGATTCCAGTCAGGGGCATGTATCTTGGTTGGAGGCTCAATGCCTGGCCCTGGTCAGGGTGTGTTCAGGAGGTAACCAATCGATGAGTGTCTCTTACATTGATGTTTCTCTCTCTACCCCTCCCTTCTACTCTCTCTTAAAATTAATGGAAAAGATATCCTCGGGTGAGGATGAACAAACAAACTAACAATATATTTGTGTACGTATGGTTGGTCTTTGCCACTGAATGTTCAGTTCAAATGAAAGTAGCTGCCTAGTTGCTTGATGTCAAAAGCAGTGCTGTTCGATAAATTCATAGAAAAGAAAACGAGGATGATCTAAGTAAATGAATAATAAAATAGATTATTTGGAACTCTGAAAATATTTTCTTAATAGTATGTTAAATTTTTGGATTTGAATACCTAAACAGTGGCACAGTACTTATTATTACTGTTGTTGTTGTTATTATCTATAATATTAAAAGCATAATATGCTAATTAGACCAGAGGTCCTTCCCGATGGAGCCGGCTTCCGCAAGGAAGCCTGGGCCCGGGTGCTAGAGGGAAGCCAGTTCTGGCGGGTGGGAGAAGAAAGGCCTTACTAAAGGCAATAGACTTCTTAGGAACCAGCAAATTCCTGATTACCATTAGTCAGCCCTATGGTAATCTATGAGGATTAAAGTTCTAAAGCAGGAATACATTAGTAGCAATTCTTCACTTGCTACATTTACTTTAAGACCCTGAAAGGCAATGTTGATATTAAAGATCCTCTTCTTTGAAATTCAAAACTCCCTACTCAGGTACTTATTTCTTGATATATTTAAGGCAACACAGTTCAGTCATATTTATCCTATTTCATCTGCTTTTTCAAAACTCCAGAAAATTATGCAAGTACATAGAAAATAGAGCCACCATCTTCATCTTTGCCCTAAATTTTAACTTAGCTTTCTCTTAGTATCTCTGCTGAGAGACTGCTCCTGTGTTTGTGCTTTTAGTTTCTGATACTTGAGTGCTGTTGTAGATGGGACATTCAGTCGAGGTAAAAGTTGAAGGACTACACATTAACTCATCATCATCTCCTCCTCCTCCTCCTCCTCCTCCTCCTCCTCCTCCTCCTCACCTAACTCTATAGTATTGTTTCATCATCAGGGTTTCTCACTGCAGATAAAATTATACAGTTACCCTGTTTCTCTGAAGAAGAAAAATAAAATAAAGTCTTTGGGGAGATTTAATTAAAAGGAAATTTTAAGGAGATGCCGTTCAGCCCAGCAGAATGGAACCTCCCAAGGACAATCAAAGTCTCTATCTCTATCTATCTCTATCTCTATCTCTATCTCTATCTCTATCTCTATCTCTATCTCTATCTCTATCTATCTCTATCTTTCCCCCTCCCCTCCTCCTTTCCTTCTTCCTTCTACTCTCTCTGAAAAGCAATGGGGAAAAATATCCTTGGGTGAGGATTAACAAAATAAAAGACAATTGGGTTTTAAATATAAAATCATAATCCCAGCTATAAATAGAGGAGATTGATAAAAATAATTTGCTACTTAACCTGAGAAAACTGAAGTCTAGAGAAATTAATATCTTATTCAGTTATACCACAGTTAATGTCAGAACCTGATTTAAGTACATTTTCTGAATCCTAAATCACTAATCATAATAATTTGCTATTCCTTTTTTAAATATGGTCTGCACCAATATTTTTTAGCTTTATTGAGATATAATATATAACATTGTGTAAGCTGAAAGTGTACAACTTGTTGATTGACACAGTTATATATTGCAAAATGATTACCACCATAGTGTTAGTTATTTGAATTAATCCATTGTGTTTTTACAGAGCTCCATAGTTTACAAAGGAATTTTCATACATACCATATATATTGATTTATTTCATTCTCAAAACTGACCTCTGCAACAGATAGGAAATATATTTTAACCATTGAATTTCCATTTAGAGATAAGGAAACTTAACCCCAGGGGCATGCAATGATTTGAAGATTACATAGTTAGAAAGAAATATACTCAAGTTCAGACCTATGCCATCTTGCTATAGAGCACTGACCATTCCCACTACTATCATTTCATTGTCTAAAGTGATATTTTGGCCAAGTACCTGGTATCTCCTCAAACTAAGTACCACTGCAATAATCTATAACTTCATAATAGTTTTCCAGAGCCACAGTGCTGATTCAGTTGTGGTGCTGTTATTATATTACAGACTAGAGGCCTGGTGCATAAAATTCATGCATGGGGGAGGGGGGTCCCCTCAGCCCAGCCTGCACCCTCTCTAATCCGGGACCCCTCGGGGGATGTCCGACTGCCAGTTTAGGCCCAATCCTGGGGATCTCACAATCCGGGACCACTGGCTCCTAACTGCTCACCTGCGGACCTGGTCACCCCCAACTGCCCCCCCCCGCCCCTGCCAGCCTGGTCACCCCACGCAGCCTACTGCTCGGTCATTTGGTCGCCCCTTACTAACCCCCCTGCTGGCCTGGTCGCCCCACGCAGCCTGTTTGGTAGTCCGTTCGGTTGCGATGGGCGCTTAGGCTTTTATATAGATAGATGTGCTATAAAGGTCCCACAAGCACAGGGCATAGACAACCAAATAGTCTGAGTATATAAGGTACTTTTTAAACCACATTTAAAATATTATATTTGCCAGCCCATCCCCCTTTTTCTATTGGTACAACATGTTGTGAAGGGGTCAAATTTTTCTGTTTTATTTTGCCTTCTTCTGGCAAATCTAAAGTTAATAGAAATAAAATTCAACTTCATGAAAATTTAACCTAAAGTACAAGTGGTTTCCTTGTTAAGATCTTCATGTCATTTTCTGCTCGCAAAGAAACCCAATGAGTCAATACATATTTGTTGAGCTTCATATATTTGCAAGCCACTATGCCCTATCCTGGGGATTCTGTGGTGAGTATGGCAGTTCTTGTCTACAGTGTCTTGTTCTCTTTTTGCTGTGCCTGTAAAGCTGGAAAGATGGGGAATATTCTAGTGACTAACATAGGGAGTGTTTCTAGAAGATAATTCACAGTGCACAGAATTTGCATGCACCCAGTAGAGTGATAAAAGGAACTTACTTGGGAGCCAGTTCTTTGTTCTAGCCTCGATTTTCCCATGAACTCCTTCCGAGGCTATAGAAATGTCCTTCCTGGGATTCCTTCAGCATTTTGACTTCTGAAGCTTTTGAATAGGATAGTCTGGGAGATCTTTTCTTCTCCTAAAGCAGTGGTTCTCAACTTTCCTAATGCCGCGACCCTTTAGTACAGTTCCTCATGTTGTGGTGACCCCCAACCATAAAATTATTTTTGTTGCTACTTCATAACTGTAATTTTGCTACTGTTATGAACCGTTATGTAAATATCTGATATGTAGGATGTATTTTCATTGTTTGCGACCCACAGGTTGAGAATCGCTGTAAAGCATAATGAATTATATTTTTTCCTATTGCTCTTGGTACTAGATGTCTCTAAATCTTTTTTCTTTTTGGGGGGGCGGGGGGGTCTCTTGTCAGTTAATCAACTACATGTTTTTAAAAAGTGCTCATGAAGAATAATTCCTAAATTTGAATTTCTGTTAGCTACCCACTGTAAAACAACCTAGATTAAGCTAGATGTGGTACCGTTTAGTGTACACCATTTCAGAGTGAGACTGCACAGAAAAAGGAGGAATAGAAACGATTTCAAGTTGAATCATGCCTACTGTTTCCTCCACTTGGAGAAGTCTTTGAGTAACAACTTATTTGTAATAATTATGTTTTATTTAATATTAGAGTGATTCATCAAAGTATTATTCTAGCCTGACGCCTCTTGTTCAGAAGAAGCAGAGATACTAACACCAGTTCACAATCTCTGTAGGCTAGGGTTGGGAGTGGAGGCTATTGAGTTGCAAAGGACAGAATGAGCTGAAGATGTAAAACACACTCCAACACACACATACACTTTCCATTTGCATGAAGTCTAAGTCTTTCATTCATTCACTCATTCATTCATTCATCCATTCATTCATTCATTTGTAGAATAAAATATTCTGGTCCTCTAATGTGTTGAGTTTGAAACTAAACACAGTGTGTATTAAGTAGTAAACTGTGTTGATACCTCTGGGAATGAGAGGAGGAACACTAGCTTTGACTTGATCTGTTATTTATGTTGACTTATAATCTTCTAATTCTAAACTTTTTCAACTACAAAATGATGGTTAGTGTTTTTAAATTTATATTGAGATGATTTGGCTGGCCCCACCTTTAAAAGATACTAGAAATCCACTTTTTTTTAGTTACTAAAGATTATACATAGACGTACACATGTATAAATAAGTACACTTTAATTCACACAAACACAAGCATGCATTTACACAAATATACACGATCACACTTGGATATTAGATATTTGATGTCCTCAGCCCTAATCTGTTATATAAATGAATCCAAATTTAAAGATCATAAGGACATAAATGAATCTAAATTTAAAGATTATAAGGATATCTATTAAATATGAAATCAGTGAAAGAACATCATATTTTAAACAGTATTTCATGGTTACCATGGAAACTGTGATGAATAAATGTTTTTTGTTCTTCAGATATTGTACTGTTTATCTCTTATTGACTGGAAAAATCAAGGGCCTTGCTGGTCAAACAAGTATTAGATGCAATTCTAGTCTCTTATATGTTGTGCAAATACAAACATGTAATTTAAGCTCTCAGAGCCTCAAATTTTCTATTGTTGTTATAGGAATAATAATCCTCTAATAGGTGGAGAGAAAGGACAAAGAATGAATGGAAATAACGCACTTAAGACCCCAAGATGGCACATTTAGGTCATCATTTTTTGTCTCTGCAGAATCTTTCCCATTGTCAGAACAAAACGCACAGCCCACAATTGAACACTTCCTGTGATTCCTCCATAATAATGTTCCCCTATGGCCTTCGTGATCCATGGCTCAGAATTGTATTCTGCACAAAGAAACGCCAGCCAGTAGCTGAAAAGTAATTTGAAAAGAACTACTTGCTTTCTGTTTCTCAACCCCCTGAATGCAATACAATTACCAAGACTTCAAAGAGCAACATGTGTTAGCTCCCCTTTCCTTCTTGTTCATTTCTCAAACACTAGTCAGCTGCTCTGGAGATGGTCTAGTTCAGTGGTTCTCAACC
>NW_005872077.1:83551-111892 GCF_000147115.1 Myotis lucifugus
TTTTTAAATCCTGATTTCCTAGCCTCATCCTCCAGAAATTCTGTTTCTTTGTATGGGGTGGGGCCACACATTAGTAACAAAAGAAACAGAATTTCCGGAGGATGAGGCCCAGAAATCAGGATTTTAAAAAAATTCCCCAGGTGATTCTAATGTGCAGCCAAGGTTGAGAACCACTGGTCTATTTGATTCTGCCACCAATTCCAATGTGTCACCACCAAGGAATTAACTCGATTTCGACAACATCTACTGCAGATGGTGTAAGATCCCACAAGTTAAGAGCTCAGTCCTATAAGATTGCCTCGCCCCCTTTCAGCTGCCAATTAAAAGTCCAGTGTGTCACCTGTGCTTCTGACCCACCAGCTATAGATTGGAGGTTCCAATGTTCCTGCTCCTTGAGTTTACTTGATTTGCTAGAGCAGCTCACAGAACTCAGATAAACCTTTACTTAATAGATTACCAGTTTATCATCAGAGGCTATAACTCAGGAACAGCCTGATGGAAGAGAAGCTTAGGGCACTGTATGTGGGAAGCGGCTTCCATACTCTCTGAGCATCTCCAGGTGTTCACTAACCCAGAAGCTCTCCCAACCCTGTCCTTTTGGGGTTTTTCTTATGCAGATGTCATTATTCTATGGGAATGACAGACTAAACATGGGCCATTGGGGATTTAACTCGATCTCCAGCCTCTCTCCCCTAAAAGTTCCCACCCTCAATTCACACAGTTGGTTTCCCTGGCAACCAGCTCCCATCTTTAGGTTACTGGGGGTTTTCCACAAGTCACCTCACTAACATTACAAGACACCTTTCCTTCTCTCATCACTTAGGAAGTATCAGGGTTTTAGGAGCTCTGTGACAGGAACAGGGACAAAGACCAAATCTGTAGTTCCTATTATGAATCATAATATCAAAGTCTGTTTGTCAACTCTATAGATGCTGACAAATTTATCCTCCAATCTCAGTCCTTTGTAACATACTACCTCTTTATTCCCCATTTGTACATTAGATTCTCTCTTCCTCCACCAGTTCTCTACATTTTAAGGGAAAAAGAGTGGATCCTTATAAATACAATTTGTTGAACTTATTATTTGCTAAATCCCAGACTGTGTGCTTTTTATACATTATCGTAATACTTGAGAAACCCTGTGATGAATATAATTTTATGCCAATTTTAGAAATTAGGAAAGTAATTTTGATTAGCTGTGGGCTAGATTAAAAAGTTCATGTCCAAATAAGAAACTGAGGCTCCTGGGATTCTATGGTGCCTGGCCATTCTCTCTTCTGGATAATCATGGAAATAGCCTGAAAATTAATCCTAAATTCCAACAGATGTACAGGAATGTGAGCAATCTTTTGTCACAGCTGGTCCATAGCTATTAACGGGCTAACTGTGCTGTCTCTTCCTCTCACTCTGGCTTCTGTAATTTTAATTTAGAAATTAGTAGAATGGTTTTCTTGTCTTTGCTAATTATTATTTTGTACATTTCTAGGTTTTACATATATACACATATGTAACTCTATGTAGATATAAATAACTATAAACATAATATAAAAATTATACATTTTGTATCTTCACAATTTTGACTGAGGTCTACATTCTATTCATACTTGGTATGTATTAGAACCCTAATAAGGTATAGGTCATAATTGTTAGGAAACATTTATTTCTAATTCATCATGTGCAGAAGCCTGTGCCAATGATGTTGGGAATAACAAAAGATAGAAATAACAGTGTTGCTCTTAAAGAGTTTGCTGTTTAGGGGGAGAGAATAAGCACATATATAAAAAACAAAAATTCAGATAAAAATTTGGATGTAGTTAATGTCAAATGAGAGCTGAAATGAAGTTAAATAATTTAGAAGGAAATCGCAAATGTCCTGTAGGCTAGGATGGTCTAACAAGGCCTCATGGAAGAGGCAGGGCTTAAGCTCAGTCCTAAAGGATCACTATGATTAATGTAAGTGGAGAGGAGAGGAGAGAGAATCCACATAACAAATACTGGTCTAATAAGAAGACAGAAAAATTCTCTCTTTTGGATAAGCATTTAGTGGATCTGCTTGATCACAAGAAGGAAGGGGAAGAGAAAGAGAGAGAAGACTGTAGTAAGGAATAACATGTTATATTCATCCATCTACCAACCATATAACTAGGAGGATAGTTAGGTAAAGGGGCAGAGCTAGTATTTGGACTAGGGATGCTATGCATTTAAATGTATACTCTTTTTAAAAGTATAAGAAGTTTTTAATACATGCTCGAAAGAGTAGATTTGGAAATGTAAAGATGGAGTGATCTCTTTATATCTCCTTCCCAGAATTAACTTGATAGGTTTAATAGGTGTAGGTCAAGGAAACAATGCTTGAGAAAGACAAAAGAGAGAGATGAGAGCACACATGTGTTGGTCTTTGTGTATGTGTACAAAAGAGAAAAAGGTCATTCAGAAATTATGTGAATAGTACCCATGTCAGAAGAACTAATTCATTATCCACTTCAGCAATGTATTCACTCTCTCGTTTGCACAAGGTTTCTTCTATCCCATTAGTCCTTTGACCTGCTACTCACCAAGGAGGTCAATGAAAGAGATTATGAATGAATGCATGAGCAGTCTTCACTGTAACAGGAAGAGCTTCATGTTGGAAGCAGATGCGGTATCACAGTTAGAAGCTGTACATGTTTTCCAGTTCTCGGAGTATCATTTGGCTTTAGAGAGTCCTTTAAAAGGTCACATAAGTGCTCTGATCCAAGTATGGACATCTGTTACATTACATAAAGACTGAGTGCATGTATAGTTAGAACATACATGTAAATATGCAGCATATAACAGTTAAAAGTTTATTGATTTTGGAAAAAAAAGGTCTCACCTTTGTATTTTAAAAAATGATGTATTTTTGTTAGGCTGAAATAGATTAGGATTGTGATGCACATATATGAATAGATTGTGGGAAGAAAATAAAGGGCAATTGAGAACAGTTTTGTTCACGTATCACAGATTAAAATAATAACAAGAAATGCACATTTGATTATGCTTTCAGTCATTAATGTGACTGAATACCATAGTGCATTTGTTCCCTGTTTTAATTTCTGGAATGTTCTATTTCTGCTCTTGTGTGTTGAAATCCTCCTATTTCACAACCACAAAAACAGTTATAATAAATTAAATTAAATGAGCATTTTAAAAGTGTTATATGGGGGATCAAGGTGAAGTTGGGAAAAATATCAAAGCTCCCAACTCCTTTGCTACCCCAGAATTAAAAGAGATAGGATCTGCTCTTGAAAAAAGAAATCCCTGTGGTAACCTATGTAGCTAGACTGCTTCATTGTCTTGTTTGTGTATTGTTTTTAAAAGGGAAAAAAATTAGAATTCTCAGATGTACCTTCAATGTATGATTGCTGTAAATCAATTTCAGTGATATCTGGGATGGCCAGCCATTGTGATTTTTCAAGTTATATGATCTTTTGATATTGGCATCTATTATGGAAAGGATAAGTAATTAAAATTGCTGAATAACAGTATGAACCTCATCAAAGAAAGCAAGATGCAACTCATCTCACCATTGGTGACTTTATGAGGCACAATCCATAGTTAAGTAAATTCACATTGATCCAGAGGTGTTTTACCAGCACTCAGCAATGCTAGCAATCTAATTTTGCTCCAGACTCAATAAAAGGTAGACGTTATTCATCAAAATGTTCTTAAAGGCTATTTTTTCTTTGTCTTCTTTTATAGTTTAGCAGATTGGAACCTTTAAGGTTTTCCAAAAGAATTAACTACATTCATTTACAAGAAAGTTGGTATCCATTGATAAAATGAACTTTAAAAATGAATAACATATAATATTTAAAAGCTCTGAAATAATGTTACCTGCTAGATTCCCCCGCACCCCAAATAAGCTATTAGTATTAGATGCAATTAAAATGAACACAATGAAGGCTTGGTAAATTTTTTAAAAATACTGTATTGGAGTAACTTATCAGCTAATATTTGACAAAAGAAGGGATACTATTGTCTCTCTTTTCTTTTTTTTAAAGCTCTTCTTTATTTGACTATTAGCATAACAAAAATCAGAGTTTTTTGTTTTGTTTTGTTTTGAATAAGGATACTACAGCATGAGGTCTTAAGGCATTCTTGGGGGATTTTGTTTATTAGTCTTGAACTGATGCACTAAATTTAAGAACTAACTTAAGCAAGAGATAATATTTCTGAGAGCTAACTTTTCTCCTCTGGATCCGTGAAATGATCTGACGTTTTGGCTAACCAAGCTGCGGATGTCACACTTGCATTTATAGAATCCCTGAGATTCAAATTCCTATCACAAGTTGGTCTAAAATCAAAATGTTTTGTTTGTTGCTTTTGCTTGTCTAGTTTTGTTTTTAAGGCACCCACAACCCTTTGCTTATGTTTTCTGTCCTTTTAGGTAGACTTAGTTCCTCTTTGGTTTGGCAGATTTTGATTCTACTTTCTCTTAAGGGAGAATAGTTATAATGGTTGCGCGTCCACACTCAATCATGGAGAATAGACAGTTTGGAGAAACCATACTGCTCTTATCTGTGGCTTTGCTAGCAACAAGCTGGTTCCAGTTTTCCACTGACTTTCATTTTGTAAACAAGAAAGACTCTCAGCCTGCTTCCTTCCTTCCTTCCTTCCTTCCTTCCTTCCTTCCTTCCTTCCTTCCTTCTTTTCTTTTTTCTTTTTTCTTTTTTCTTTTTTCTTTTTTCTTTTTTCTTTTTTCTTTTTTCTTTTTTCTCTTCTCTTCTCTTCTCTTCTCTTCTCTTCTCTTCTCCCCTCCCTCCCTCCCTCCCTCCCTTCCTTTAACTAAAGTATCTTACATATATAAAATCTGTAAATTATAAGATGTTAAATACATTAATTTGATACATTAATGGCTCTAATATGACTATCTATGTAGTTATATATTGAGCACATCTATCATGCAATATATTATTTATTGCCTAGAATAATTAAGTTCTAGTCTCTTAGGAGGTTTGATGATTGCAATACAATATGTTGCCTATTTTACTATACTGTGCATTCACTCTCTAGGGTTTATTTATTTGTTGTACGTTTGTACCCTTAAACAACATCTGTCCTGTACCCCACCCTCATCCCCTGGTGACCATCACTTTACCCTCTGTTTTACAAGTTTGACCATTTTAGATTCCACATCCAAGTTATACCATATAGTCCTAGTCTTTGTCTGTCAGACTTACCTCAAGGCTGTGTTTTCTGAGGAGCAAAGCTTTGAGAAAGACTGAAATACTTTCACACCAGAGGGGGAAATACCGAGTTTCCCTTTTTCTCGGTATAAATTAATGAGAAATCCAATAATGTACTCTCTGCTTGAAGCCTTCCTTCACCTCTGATCCAGAAAATTACTATTTTTTCCTGTAAAAGCTGTGGTTGTCTTTTTTCCCTCTCAGAGCCTTTCTGATATGGGGAAATTAATATTTCATTGTGCAGTTATAAACGTCTGCTTGGCAGAAACGCTTCTGTCCCTAGTTACCATGACAAGGCTTTCTTGGGAATGCAGAGTGGCTTTTAACAAGGAGCTGGCACCCAGTGATGCACAGAGATGCACGGCACCGCTCAGTGAAAGCCCTCGTCAGAAAAACTTGGGCTTTCAGGGAAAAAAGTATTTCTCTTTCTAGTTTACACAGTACCTTTCTTATCCCAAGTGCCTTCATGTATAAGACTTAGGGAGTCTTTGTGTTTGTTGTGCTGCTGTTCTCTCAGGGAAAGAAATAACTGCAAACAAGTCCCTTCACAGTAGGGAAGTGCAAGTACATTTCCAAATGTGTGCAAGTCCAGGTTTTTACAGTGTTCAAGCCATGGCGGTTAGAACCTCAAATAGACCTGCGTTAAATCCCTAATAGTGCATGCAATTGCGTTGTGATCATGAGCAAAATAGTTCACTGTAATTGTCCCGTTCCTCATTTTTAAAAGGAGATAATAATAGCCCATTTGCCCTAGGATAGTGGCGAGAATTAAAGATCTGGCACAAGAAATTAGCTGTTATTATCTATTGTTATTAATTCAGGTATATACTTTCTTAAGGCGATAATTGCTGTTTCTGCTTTCACACTCCTTCATACAGTCTCCGTCTCTGCTTTCACCTTACTGCCCTTTTCATTTCTTAAAAACCTGCATTACAGGTCAATAATGACACCCTATTTGATGAATAAATGTCTATTTTTCAGACCTTTACCCTCAACTCACTGCAACTTTGCTTGGCACCAGTTCTTTTGTCTTGCAAAGTCTTCCTTTTTTTTCCTTCCCAATTATTGGAGAAAACAAAGGAATCTCAATGGGTGGGCTTCCTTGCTTAACGCCCTGCCCAGCCAATAAGGAACTCTGTTGTTTAGGTATGTGCCCTATACTGTGGGTCATGCATCAACTACGTCCTTCTCTCCAGACTGTGTGTGTGACTTTTGCAGAACAGGGTTTCCAAAAGTAAAGGCAGCAGTGCATACAGTTGCTACTTGAAACAGATGAGATGAGATTACTTGTCAAAAGCAAGACATTATTTGAATGAAAAGCTATGCATGTAACAATAGGCATACTATATAGCTCCTAGCTATAGCTTGATAGAGTATCTATACTCCTTCAGTGAATTGCCATATGTCGCTGGGGTCTGGATCTGGATTTTGGACTAAAAAAATAAGCCAAAAAAATAAAATATAAAATAATGAATCCTGCTGGGGATCCAGAGGTGAGGTAAGGATATTCAAGGATAGTCATGGTCCCTGGTGACTCGCTTATTGGAAGTCATCTCATTGCCGCTCCAATCAGGAACAGGTGATTAAGAGACAGAAACATTAGAACACGAAAGCAGCAAGAAAAGTCTGGATACCATTGCTGATATTTTAACACAAACAGGCAAGAGAGTTACCAGCAAAAGAAGAATAAATATTTCAACAGTGAGAAAAGGTCTAGGGCAGTGGTTCTCAAATATTAATGCACAGCAGAACCATCTGGGATGTTTGTTAAAAGCACAGAGCCTCGATCTCGATATATTTTAGGCAGTCTTTAGAGGGGATCTTACCAGTATATGTGCTCACACAGACATCTCCCCTGCTGACTGCTGCTGCCCTCCTGCCCAGACGGCAGGGCATCTGACATATCCACTGGGAGTTGACTCTGTCTTTGGGCATCATGGGCTACCTGTACCCTGCTGTTTCTCCTCTCTGAGCATGCCACTCTGCCAGGGTGCTGTTTCCCAAGTACTCAGCTACCAAATAAAACCCAAGCACCTACACCCCTGAGATTTGAAAACACTGTGGCCCTCCCTGTGGTTCCTCTGCAGTGGAGCCCAGCCCGCAATGCTCTGCACAGACACGGGGGCAAATACGCTGTTGCCCCCTCAATCCCTGCCTCTCCATCATCACCCATATACTTGCAGGAAATTTAATCTTTCATCTCTCTTCTGCCCCAGACATACCAGGCGGTAAATACATGAATCTGTGCTGCCCTATTTGAGGCCCATTATGGAACACTGCACTGAATTCCCCCCCCTCCCCCCCCTGCCCAGGAGATAGAGTTTATTGAAAAGAGCTTATGTACAATAGATTCAACCAGGAAAGAGCAGTTGAGCTCCCTGGGGGGTTCTTGTGGGTGGCTTCCATCAAGGCCTGGAGTGGGTGTAGGACTTGGACGTGAGGATGAAGCCAGTTGCTCCATGGCCGTCATCTGGAGGTGGTGATCTCAGGGTGGTCACGGATGTTTCCCATGGTCTGTGGACCACTCCAAAGGCCTGCGAAATAGGCTTGTGCAGATATTCTAGCTACCATTTAAGTGACAGAACTTTTATTTTGCAAAATATGATGTTAAGAAAGGATGTTATCACAGTACATCCTGCAAGGATGTGGTTAATTTCAACTATGCAATTTAACTGAAAGCAAGGAGTCTCAGTCAGTCCTCAGGTGGAGTCCAGGGTTATCCCTCTACTGTCTCAATATTAACCCAAACAGAAAAGTCAGTACTTAATGTGCTGCTTTAGTATTATTATTTTTTCTTTTACAGATGATAGTCTATACGTAGATAAATACAAAGACAGACATTATATGAATAAAATAATTTCCCTTTCAAACATACATAGAAATTTATCTGTAGTATTTCTTTCAATACTGTATAGAGTTGTACCTGTTCTGCATTAATTCCTGGGACCTGCACTACAATTTGTGCCTGATTTTTTACATTGTTCTTTCTGTTGGCAACTTTGCTTCTTGTCTCACTCCTTCTGGTCAGTTCTTCCCTCACCTAGAGTTGTCTTTCTCTAGTGCAAATCTCATCCTATCATTCTTTGGCTTAGATCCCTCAATGAGTGCCTGTGTCTGTGTGTGTGTGTGTGTGTGTGTGTGTGTGTGTGTTTTTCAGGATAACATTTAACCCAACATAACCAGCATTCTGTTCATCTTTCAGCCTTAGTTCTCATTACTGTCTCACACCTCATGCCTGTCTTTCACACATTATCTCTCATGGTTTAAACTCCTTGCAGAAATCGGCATGACCAACACCTTTTCTCCTCTTACTGGTTACAAACTGTTTAACCCAATAATACTATAAAGTCATTTTGATCAGGGATTATTTTTTATCATTTTATGTTTTTATGTTTCCTAGCACAGGAGTTACATTAAATATACTTGCTAAGGTAAATCAGAAAGAAAGGAAGAAAAATAGAAAGGTAAGAAGGAAGGAAAGTAGTCGTATGTTTGTCTAGAGACTAATATCTAGGTATAAGGGTTTACATTAATGCCTTTTTTATAATGTGTTCTTACTATACAAACTAATAGAGTGGATAATAAGCTGTTTCTTCTTGGCTCAGCTGCCCAGTGCTACCACTTTTACTCCATGCCTCTCGGGTGCACATCACTAATGTAACGATCAGTCCTGTGCTGCTGGTTAGTAAATGGGAATCTGTAGAATGCCTTCAATCATCCATATTGCTGGGCTGGGAAGGAGGTCAGATTGATAAAAAAAAAATATGCCCAAACTGAGGATGGTAAGAAGAGAAAATTCATGGGAGAAGCAAATGAAGATCCATAGGTTACGGATTTTAGATTGGTCTCCTTCCGAGTTATTTTGCTGCTCTCAAATAATCCTTCAGCCACATCGGCACCTGCAGCGGGGCCAGGAAGTGACAGCACATTTCTTTGAGTTCTTAGCAGTATAATGAATATCAATCAAAGATAATGTATTTTATGTGCAATGCTTTCCACAGTTACTCGCTCGACATCTAATCGTTTAAGAAGTAAAGAAAGGAGTTGGGCATGACTGTTATTGGCCCATACATAGTCCTCAGCCAGGGCCAACATTTAACACTTTGCTCTCTGAAGCTGGGGCTGCATTTCACAGATTCTTTTTTTTTATCTGTTACAGTTTGGTTAGGCCCTAGGAATTGTGGACTTTTGTGGGAGAGTGGATGGCAAGGGGAGAGAAGAGACTACTAGCTTCCTGCCTTCTTGCTGTTCCTAGCGATGTCACACCACTGTCTCTTCATCGCAACACTAGCCATTGGTCTCTGACGCCAGCTTTTTGCCCACTTCTAGAACCAAGGCCCATCAGAGCCCGTGCTGCAGGAACTCCCTACTGCTCTCCCCTTCGTGGTTCTAGATCACATTACCTCACATGACCTCTCCAACTATCTGGAACCCAATCCTTTCCCTTTTGTTTTTCTAGCTGCAGAGTGTGCAGAGTGTTAAATGCTTACTACCCCAAAATTATTCCCTTTGGGTACTCCAGCATTCACTTTTTGCTGCTTCACTGCACAGCCTCCTCCCCATGACACGTTACTAATAGCCTAGATCAGTGGTCGGCAAACTGCAGCTTGGCAAACCGCAGCTCGTGAGCCACATGCGGCTCTTTGGCCCCTTGAGTGTGGCTCTTCCACAAAATACTGGCTCCTCCACAAAATACTGACTTCTGCACATGGGCCATGAAGTTTCAATCGCACTGTATGTGCGTGCCCACACGTGGTATTTTGTGGAAGAGCCACACTTAGAGCTGCATGTGGCTCGCGAGCCGCGGTTTGCCGACCACGGGCCTAGATTGAACCCACTCTTTTGAAATATCTAGTGTCAGTTCTGTTTTCCTGAGTGTACTCTCATTTGTTAGGGCTCCGGAGTCTATTTCCGAACTTTAATTCCGAGGTCACAATAGTTCTTCACTGACTGGCATCAAACTTATATCCACAGGTCTGAACTACATTAAAGACATAATTTCATTTCAATTTTTCTCATTTCTACTAAGCCTCATTTCTTGCCATGCCATAACACAAGCCTTACATTACAATTATCCCTGTGTTCTGTGTGTCCAGCATGTCTGCAAACCTATTCTCATCTAGATGAATTATTTTATATAATTTCTTCAATATATTTCTTCTGCCTAGCCAAGACAACTACCTCAAAGTGCTGTCCCAGCTCTTTGGGGCACAACTTATATTACTCAACTTCTCTTGTAAGCTATTAAAAATCTGTCTTATCTTAAAATAATGTTGATAATGATGATGATTTTCTGTTGGTCAGTCTCCTTTTTGAAGTCAAAAGTCATGTGAGTTCAGAGTCTCTATCCCCAATTTCTTTTTTATTGCTCATTGCACAGAGATGCTCTTTAATTATATAAAGACTAGAGGCCCGGTGCACAAAATTTGTGCAAGGGTAGGGTCCCTAGGTCTTGCCAGCAATCGGGGCCCATATGTAGGGCGACCAGTGGGGCAATCATTGGGGGGTCGGGGAGGGGACAGGGCCCCGCTGGCACCCACATTGGCTGGCCTGAGGCCTGTGGGCTGGGGGTAGCTCCTGCATTGAGCATCTGCCCCCTGGTGGTCAGTGCGCATCATAGTGACCAGTCATTCCACTGGTCATTCTACCATTCAGTTGATTTGCATATTAGGCTTTCATTATATAGGATTGTCCAATTTCTTCCAGCAGCTTAATAGGTAACCATAGCTCATTATTTCTCAGTGTAGATGGTTCTAAACCTTGCATTTCCAGTATATCAATGCTTGCCTTCGGCATGGATCATAGAATGTTGCTCTTAACAGTGATGAAGAGTTTTAGACTTAGCCCATGTCAAATCATTCTGGGGGGGTTACTCATCCTTTAATTCTTTTAAGTCCCCTATTGAACTTTCGGGTTTGAGATGAGCTTGGTTAATTGAAAATTCTGTACCTGTTTGTGGCATGCCAATGGTTCTATGACTAGAATATCCTAATTTTATTTTTGCTCTCTCCACCAAAAAGGAGGTCTGTTTGCTAATGAAGAGCAGTAGAGGAAATTATCCTCTCATTGCTTTAATTCTGATCTTCACACTTTATCCCTCCCCAGCAGTTCTCCACATTTTCTTCTGCATCAGGGCTCTAATTAGGTGGAGCAGAGTTGCTGAATGTGAATAACTTCAGAACTTAAAAATAAGACTGCATGGACACTTCATTCTAGGAGGTGCATCATTGAGGAAACAGTCAGTTCAAAAGCAGAGTTTGACACTTATCTTTAAATAACACTGTAAATAAAAGATGCTATTCTGACTTGCTCTTATTGGGCTCTTATTTTTTAGCAAGTAAAATATATATCGGAGAAAAGAAAAGTAGACTATGTTGTTGTGTGTGTGTTTTTAGCAGTGAAAAGTTGTTTAAAAAAACACTTGTTTTTTTAAATGTGAATGGTAATGGGTAGGCTTTTATTCTCTTATATGTCATTAAAAAGAAATAGGGAGAAAGAGGAGGGGGAAAAAGAGGAGGAGATGGAAGAGGAGAAGAATTTGTCAGACCAAAAACTCTAGACAAATCCTTCCAAAAAATTCAGTAGTAAGTTACAGGGTATAAATGGAGGGGGAAAGGGATCTTATTTGGTCAGATAGATAATGTTCTCTACACATCTCAATGAAGGTAAGTCTGAGCTGGTTCAGTTCCGCAGACTGATAAGCAATGTTTGGAGACAGTAATATTCCATTAGGGCTTTCACCCTCTCTTTGACATGACTATCTTTCCCTTTGCCTTCTCCAGCCCCTTGTAGGTTTGAGAGCCTTTCCCTCTCATCATCCTCAGACAGAGGTAGACTGTGGCTCTAACCTCAGTCCTGTCATCAGGTAAGTCAGTGAGTCAATTCACCCATCAAGGGCTGGGACAGTGTCCAGTTCACCGCAGGGCTCTTTTCTGACACATCAGATGATACCTGGCAACTCCTGTGTGTGAGTGCCTATATTTTTTTCTCTCCTTAAATCTCTTTATTCCTCACTCCCCTCCATATCATGTCCTCAAAGCTACCTGAGGTTCTGCTCCTCACTTTGGACTGGCATTTTATGTCTTCTTTATCACGGGAGCCTGCTCTGAAGGATTGCTCTTACTTCTTATCCCCACAATAATGAGGATCTGGAATATCGAGATGATGGCTGCCATGACTCCCTGCAGCTACATTCTACTGGACTGAACACAGTGAGCTCACCAAGCTGGTGGCCGACAGGGACTCTTGTGCTCCCTGGTGATTTGATGCTGATTTATCACCATAGGCAATGAGACCACCTGAGTTCTCTTTTCTTCCTACTGTTCAGGGGGTTACTTTCAAAAACATCATGAAAATACTATTAGCTCATCTGTAAGAATTCTTTGCTTTTTAGTTTTTGTGTTTATTTTCTACTAATTTCTTTTTTCTGATTATGTTCTTAAGCCTTTTGTGCTTTCTCTGATTCTTAACAGGGAGAGAGTAGTTAATTAAATTCAGCGTAGCCTTCTACCTTTAAGAACTATAAAATGAGGTGGTAGTAGGAGGTTCAAGCAAAAAGACAAATGTTCCTGCAGGTAGGCTCATGCCTGCTACTGATACAAAGCATTTGGGGATTTACTCTAGATTTTAGTTGACCATTTTATTAGATGCCAGGTTTGGCCTCATTACTCACATCTGAATGATGCAGCGGTTCTTCATCAGGTCTGCTATTTTTCTCTACTTACAAGTTAATAAAGATGGCGTATAGCTTTGTGGATGCTGGCAGATGACATGAAACTCCAAGGTCAGAGACAATACACTTCCTTGCTTACAGCACAGCAAGCATGCTGTCACGTTCCACAGGGGTGGTG
Organism: Myotis lucifugus; assembly: GCF_000147115.1. Lineage (NCBI taxonomy): Eukaryota > Metazoa > Chordata > Mammalia > Chiroptera > Vespertilionidae > Myotis > Myotis lucifugus. The sequence continues at coordinate 96,609 of NW_005872077.1, forward strand.
GGAGTGACTCAATTGGATGCTGTAGGTGCAGGGAGTTTGCACTGTAGTCCAGAAACTCTAAGCATGAGAATCACTGCTTCCACAGAGAGCCTGCTCTTTCTCTGGTAAAGGCAAAACCCTAACAAATGATCTGGGTAAAGAATGATCAGGGACCTGCATTCTTATCATACCAGCAAAAATGGGCATGGATACTCAATACTCATGCCGGATCACCTCTTCCAGTTAACTTCAATTTCCATAAGAATCTCTTGGATAATTTATTTAAAATCCATATTCCTGGATCTTACACCCAGAGATGTTGATGTGCTATAAAGAGGTACCTCCCTTTGTTCATGTAGGCTCCAAAGTCCACTGACAGCATAGAGCAGGGTTCCATTTCTACAGCTCAGCAGTTGTTTTATAGGAAGGGAGATATAAGTTTCCATAAATCTAGAAACTCGGGATTCTCTTAGAGCCTGTTTCAGTTGGCTCACATGGGAAATCATCTTGTTACTGTCTGCATTTCATTCTATGCTGGGCTGAGAGCTCTCCACTTGGAGGACTCTCTTCTATTTCTTCCAACTGTACTTTCATCAATTCTGATTTTATCTTAAACAACCTTGATGGGAGGCTAGCAGCTAAAATAATCTTGCTCCTTGTTCTCTATGGATGTGTCTACTAGACCACAAATAATGAATGCTTTTTCAAAGAGTTCAGAGAGAGGGGGAAAGAGTGGTAGGGAAGGAGGGCGGGGGGAAGGGAGGGAGAGGGAAGGAAGGAAGGAAGGAAGGAAGGAAGGAAGGAAGGAAGGAAGGAAGGAAGGAAGGAAGGAAACTTGATTTTGTTGGGTACAAATTTAAAAAGGTAAAATTTTAGAAGAGAACTGAGTCTGCTAATAGAAGTCAGTCTTCTCTAATGAGATGGGTACAAATATTAGTTTTTCATTTTCTGATCACCAATTCAAAGGACACTATACAAAGTGCTGGTACATAAGTATGTGTATGTGTGTGTATGTGTGCATATGTTCGGATGTTTACATTTTTCTTCTAGTGGTCCTAAACCATTTTCCCCCCACATTCTGTACATTATAGAAGAAATAAACCAGTTACCAAAGCTATTCCTGGAAGATTCTCTTAAGTTCCTTTATTTCCTGGAAGTGCTTCTAGCTGGAAGGAGCTTTTTATCTAAGGGGTGATATGGTTGAGGAAGGAAGCTGGGAGTACAGTATTTCTATAATAAATTTATAGTAGAAAAATTTTTTAGACTTTCCATAGTTATCATTGAAAAAAGTTACAAGGTCACGATGGAGGTCCAGTATGTATTCTCAGAATAATTGAATGTGAGTGTTTGGGATATGATACTTTGAAAATGAGGATCTGGAATAGTCTGTAATGATATTTACTTTGATTCTGTCTCAGAATTGTGAAAGGATGTCAAGAATTTCTTACAGTGACAGTGATCACTGCTTGGTCTTGGGTAAGATGAGTTATATATAAATAATGAGAGTAAGATTTTAATTTCTTGTCCATCAGAAAGACATCCACCATGTCTGTTTTTTTTTCTTTTCTTTTACATTTTGCCTTAGAGAAAGCATTGTAAGTACAGTTACATTCAAGGTACTTATAAATCTCTTTATACTCAGAGGAAGAAGATCCAGTAATGAAAATATGGGATCCCGGCATTTTGGTATCTTTGCATTTGTCTTTGGAAAAGTGCTGTTTAAATGCTGACCAGCTCTGCCCTTGCTCAGTTCCTATCTTTTATAGCATCAGATTGAAAGATGATGAATCTGGTAAGATAGGGAGAACATCCATTCTTTATGAATCACTGTGTCTGATTGTCTCTTTTGCCTGCTTGTGTGTTAATTGCCATGGATGCCTGGTGCAAGCACTATACAGAGCTATAAAGTGCATATGCTTTTAAATCATTGCTAGTCCCTGAGAAACAAACAGTGGACATTTACCCATTGTTTTAAGCAGTGACATTAATTCAAAAATAATGAGTCTACTAATCCTAATGCTGGCTTATGTATCACTTATCTGTCCTTCACACGACTGGCTTTTTTAATAAGTTAAAAGCTTATTTTACAAAGATGACAGTGCCCAGGAGATAGCATGGAATTGAGATGCTCACAGCTCTATTACACATTGTAGGTAGACACTAAAGAAAAAGATTTGGACTTCACTTTTAAGAATTTTCCTATCCAACCAAGGAAATATGGTGAGAATATATGGCTATGAACTAAGAATTTTTGCAAAATTACCATGACTAAGTGGAAAATTCTCTACCACATGTCAACTGAATGATCTTAAAGAAGCCATTGGATTATGCTGCACTTCAGTCTTCTTGTTTATAGCATGGAGACTGAATTAATATTCTTTACATTTTTGTAAAGGTCTTTGCAGAAAATTATTTTACAAATGAAAGCACACTGTACCGAAGCTGTTTGTAAAGGTGTATATTTAGGAGGAGATTATAACAATGTGCTAATCAAGATAAGCTACCCCTGACTCTTAGAATTACATGGGTTGGGATATTAGAGATCATGTTGCTTGAGCCCTGCTCTAAGCCAGGCTGCCCAAACAATTGATCTAAGCATTGGTCTGTGGATCATCTAGATTTTTGAGTTGAAATAGTTAAAATGAATTCTGGCAGAATTGAAAAAAATAGATTATATAAAGGAAGTGATTAGAGAGGATTTGCATGTATGTATTATAATTTTGAGTAAAGTTTTCTTTTTTAATCCTCACCTGAGGATATGTTTTTATTGATTTTTTTTTAAGAGAGAGAGAGGAAATGGGAGAGAGTGTGAGAGAGAGAGAAACATTGATTGGTTGCCTCCCATACCCAACCTGACTGGGGATCAAACCAGCAACCTAGGTATATGCCCTGACACAGAATTGACCATGTGGCCTTTTGGTATACACTATGATGCTCCAACCAACTGAGCCACTCGACTAGAGCAACTTTTTCTTCAAGTAGATAATACATTTCAAAACACAGGATGAACAGTCCCTTAAAATCACCACCCTGATCAAGAAATAGGACAAAATTCGACTTAAAATCAGGTCAGAAAATTGCCCTTAAAGGCTAGTTTCTATATTACACTTAATATTTTTTCTTAATTTTTACCTGTTCTTTGTACACTAACTATAGGAATGAAATAATATTGTAAATACTCAGTAGGCCTTGCTCAATATTATATTTTTGAGTTTTATTTATATAGTTGCATGCATCAATAATCAATATTTCTCATTGCTCAATTTAATCTAATAAATATACCACCATTTAATTCTCTATTTTAGTATAAATGAAAATTTATGCTCTTTCCAGTTTTATTATTTTTATTATTTTTAAAATAATGGTGCTTCAAACATTCCTAAACATGTTTTATTGGTATATACATATGTGCAATTATGTTGGATAAATTTCTAGATCATGGTATGTGTACATACACAGCTTCAGAAGGTACTGCCAAACACTGTTTAGAAGTTGTATGAATTCATACTTCCACTTATAACATATGAGACTTTAAACTTTTCTGTACTTTCTACACATTCATCTAGTCAGTCTAAAATCTTAATTATTCTGATGGATTCCTCACCTGAGGATATGTTTTTATTGATTATTTTTAGAGAGAGGAAGTTGGAGGGAGAGAAACATCAATCAGTTGCCTTCCATACATGCTCTGACCAGGGATTAAATCCACAACCTTTTGGTGTATGGGAGGATGCTCTAACCAACTGAGCCACCCAACCAGGGATGAAATAATGCCTGGAAAGAGTCTAGATATATGTATTTTTTCCAAATGAATAGCCAATTGGCCCAATCAAATTTATTGGGGAAAAAATATTTTCTCTATTGCACTGCAGTGTCATTTTGGTTCTATATTTTGTGACTTAAGTGTGTAGTCTTTATAAACATACTAGAGGCCTGGTGCACTAATTTGTGCACAGGTGGGGGGGCCAGCTGGCCCACCCCAATGGGAGCTGATTGGGACTGGGCTGGTGGGGCAGCAGGAGGTTGGTGGGGGGCGGGGGCTTATTGGTCCGGTTGGCCACTGCAGTGCGCGTCACAGTGACCGGTCATTCCGCTGGTCGGGTTGCTTGGCTTTTATATATATAGATTTATTAATTTTATAGGATTCGTTTTTGATTCTTTATGCTCTCTTGTTCTGTGGTCATATTTTCAAGTTTTTCTTTTCTCTAAAGACTTTATACATTTATTTTATATTCTGAGACTGATAATTTCAATATCTCAAGGCATTGAATGTTTGATTCTACTGTTTTGATTTTTCAGCTAGCTCTTACTAAAGTTGTATTATTTCTTTGAGTATTTTCCTTTTCTTTCTTTGCTTGCTCTTTTAAAACTTGCTTTTACTCTGGGCAAAAGATATGTCATGGAATTTGGTCTGTGGGTTTGCTTTGAGACCGAGGTTATAGAAGAGTTTCTCTGGGCAAAATTCATGTTCTGTCTCCTAGTTGTGGGTCACCAGTCATCTGAGACCATTTTAAATTAAATTCTACATTGGAGATTTATTTCAAATACTGAAGGCAATGTGGATGCAGACTAAAGTAAATTTTCCATTCGAGGTTATTTGGGATCTCATCAGCAACATCGATTCACCCCAACAACTCACATGCCAGCTTGTGGTTATAATTTTTCAGGGAGAGTTTTGGACAAGCAAAATTCCCTTCCTGGGCCCTGGCTGGGTGGCTCAGTTGGTTGGAGCATTGTTCCATACACTAAAAAGGTTGCGGGTTTGATTCCCAGTCAGGGAGTGTAAGGGAGGCAACCAGTTGATGCTTTTCTCTCACACTGATGTTTCTCTCTCTCCCTCAAATCAATGAGAACATATCCTTGATATCCTTGGGTGAGGATTTTAAAAATTGCCTTCCTGGCCTTTTGTATATTATGTTTTTTGTATGTATATGCCTACGTGTGTGTATGTTTCTATGTATGTGTTGGTTATTGGCATTTATCCTGACCTTGGAGTGGAAATACGCTCCTTTGGGAATGCAGACTTATGCGGGTTACTCTATAGCTTGCCTGTTAGAGAGCAGTCTTGGTTTTTATTTTCTGTCTTCAGCATCATAAGCAGTTACCAAACTAGAAACTCTGGAGTTCAGCAGAATATTTCTCAGAAAAAGATCAGTCGAGGTTATTTCAGCTCCCATGATCTCAGCTTTAATTTCGGTTGGACTTTGCAGATTTTTTTGGCTATCAGTGCTGTGACAGTTTATATTATTTTAAACCAAACATTGTGTCTCCTATACTACCCAACATAGTATTTTCCTCGGATACCTTTACTTTGTAAAATTTTCCTCAAATAAAAGGATAAATGTTTCTTTCCTGCTGAAGCACCTTATAATAAGGAGATTAGTGACATTCTGAATGGATGAAGACCCCTGGGAGACTAGCTGTATACAGAGTAAAGGAACCTCAAGGCAAAGACAGAATTTCTGAATTCTAACCCAGACCTCATGCCCTAGCCTTAAAAAGGAAACAAACATCAATGATGAATTTGATCATTGATTCTGCAGAATGAAGATAATTCTTTTTTTAAAACTCAATAAACCAAGCCCAAATCCAGAAGAATCAATTTATGAGATCATCTTGGTCTAATAGGTTATTTTACACAGTGGGAATTTTTCAGAGAGTACCAGTCTGCAGTAACCATTTGCATTATAGAAATACTGATTCATCTGACAGATCTTATAGATGCTCTGAGGGTTTGCAAGATGGTGACGTGGACTTGCTTTCTATGGAGTTAGGTCACTTCAAAACTTAATATCTTACATTTCATCGCGATAAATCAATTCTCAGCCATAAGAGTAAGTATTCACAAAGCTTTTCACTCGATAAAATCTTGAGAATGAAGAACCGGAAAGTGGGGCAACCTGCCCTTTCTTCTCATCGGTGCCTTATTAAATCCTGGGAACCTGATCCTGACTACAACCATTAGTGTTGCTGTATTTTCTATTTTCCTCATTTCTCTAAAGAACTCTCCAGCTCTGTGTCGGGCAGCAAATGGGTCCAGAGCAATGAGACAACCAAAAAAGGTAGCTGGTGAGCATCCAAAAAGAACTTCACTGTGAATGTGGGGTTAAGCTTGTATGTGGCTGCAAAATTCATGCCAGCAGAACTGTAAGTAACTGGATCTCATGACACTTGGTGTGTGTGTTAGTGCTGCGTCCTCTGCTCATGGCCATGATTTAGAGGCAGATGTTTATGTACTTGACCCTCTGATCATGTGGCCTGGAAGACCATCTGATGACCCATTCCAGTCACACTCTACATTTTATTGACAGCAAATAATAAGGCTCCTTTCACATGCATTTGCAGTTTAATAAGGGATATTTCAGGGACTTTGAGATTTAAAAACTAGTGCTTAACAGTAGAGGACGAGTGGAACAGAAGTCAGTTTGGCAGGACTTTTCTGACTCAAATTTCCTCAATGTGATTTCTCAACGTGGAAAGTCACTTATTCTGTCACTGAAGGACAGACACTCTTGATGGGCCCAATTTTTGCTGCACAGTCTGCAGTCCTTCGACCTGGAGGAGAGAATTTGTTTTCTTTCCTTTTCTCTCTCTTGCTGACATAGCATCATAGCAATCAAAGGAGAATTCAAGAGCCGGGAATCAGGCCCAAGACAAGCCTGGTGTGTGTAATATTGTTTAGGGTCAACCATTAATACAGCAAAACTTTGTGTCTTCTGTTATCTGCCTTGAGCCATTATTGGGTAAAATAGAACAAAAACAAAATAGCCCATATTTTCAGGTCTTTGTGTTTATAGTAGAATTATAACAGCCTTCTAATCCCTTTAAACAGGATCTTTAGATGCTTAGAATTTGTAAAATACCATAAATTTGGTCTTTTCTTCTTCCTTAGACTGACATACAAGTTAAGAAATGGTAAATGAAATGTCATTATGAAGAAATGACATCATTTATCTGTATTGGGGGAAAAGACACCAAAATATTCCCAGCCAGTGCTTGCTTCAGCAGCACATACATTAAAATTGGAACAATACTGAGATTAGCATGGCTCCTGCACAAAGATGACAGCAAATATATATATATATATATTTTTTTTTTCCCCTCGGCCAAAGATATTTAATCTGTCACTACACATTAGTTGTCTTTCCACTTTGGCTTTAAATATTTGATTTAGGGAATTATAGTACTAATATCTGAAGTCATGATCTGTTTGGCAATCCCCATTAAAGAAATCTCAACTTCACTTTCTTCAGGATGCCAAGCTGAGATTTAAATCTGTGTTAGGGGTAGGCAACTTGTATTAGTTACCTACTGCTTCATAACAAATTACTCCAAAATCTGGTGGCTTAAAACGCGTTTATTATCTCACACCCTGTTGGTCAGTGCTCTGGGCCTGGCTACCTGGGCACTCTGCTTCAGGGGCTTCCACAGGCTCAGTCAAGGTGTCAGCTGAGCTGAAGTCGTCTTAACGTTCCTTGGGGGGCGGGGGGGAGAGAAGGTTTGCTTTTGAACTCACAGGGTTCCTGGCAGGATTCAGTTCCTCATGGATTGTTGTACTGAAGGCTTTCATTCTCCACTGTCTGTTGAACACGTTTCAAGAAGCAGCCTGACACTTTCCCAGGTGCAATGTTTAAAAAATATTCTTAGTATACTGATACTCCAAAAATCACAAAGTGCTGACATTTCTCCAGGTAAAAAGTAAAGCTATGGCTTATTTTAATGTTGGCAAAATGGAGCCTGATTTTCTCTTCCTTAAGAGAATTTGTCATTAGACAGAATGGAAGAGCTGAGGTATTGATCTGTAGAGCGGTTTTCAGACAGCAGACCTGAAATACTAGTTTTTATCCATTTTGGTCATTTCTTCCAGGAACACAAACTCCTTTGCCCACCTAAAGGCTTGTAGCAAGTCCAAACAAATTCAATGTTTCATTTAATCAAGACCTGCGAATAAATATTAGCATTTCAGGCCTGTTACATTGAAATGGGACTTAAAATTGTCAGAACTGCCTTTTGGTTCTAAGTTGGGCTTAGTAAATATTTACTCAAAGATAAATAATTGCATTGGTAATGAACCATTTAATATATTCTACCTTGAGCAATTTGGTTCCATAGAAGTCAGTCTGAAGCTCCGATCTTGTTAAAAAGATATCCAACAGAGTAAAAATTGAGGAGTATTGGGAAAATTGAGGGGTGAAATGAGCACCACTTAACATGTAGTGGAATTAATATCTCCCTTCTTGGTGCTCTTAGCATTCTTAATATTCCAATTAGTAGGCTTTCAAATACGAAACTTCTCCCTGCCTTTACCCAGATGCTCACTTAAGCCACCCTCCTCCCTTGACTAGACTAGAGAAATAGCTTCCTAAATAGCCTCTGCATCTAGCCTTGTCTCCCTGATTTCTTTGCTTCCTAAAAAATCCACAAAGAAAAATATGCCACCATGGGGTGTGATGTCAATAGCGGGGAATATTGGGTAATATTGTGTATGTATGTGTGTGTGGGGGGGAGGTGCGGGGAGCAAGAGGTATATGGAAACTCTGTACTTTCCTATCAGTTTTTGCTATGAATTTAAAATACGCTGAAAAATTAAGTTTATTAAGTTTTTAAAAAGCCACAAGGATTCTTTTAAAAGAGGTCATTATGTTCTCCTCTACTCATAATCTTTCAACACTTCCCAACCCTATCAAAATGAAATTTATTGTCCTTACCATGACTTAGCAGCCTTATGAGGTCTGGTCCAGGCGACTTCCCTGACATCATTCCCACCTTATCCTTTCATTTTTAGCAACACCCCCTTGTTACTCCACAAATGCACCAGTCAGTCTGTACCTCTGAGCTGTTGCATAGTCTGCTCTAATGGAGCTCTCTCCTCCCAGATGGTTCTTCTATTCCACCTGAGTCAGAGGGGCACCATGTCATTCTGTCAGAGAGGCTCTCCCTCACCATTCAGTCTATTGAGAAAGCCATTCTCCATCCGTCTCTATCCTCTGAGACTGTTTGTCTGTGTGTCACAATATGGACCTTTTATTATGACCATAACATATTGGAGACTTTCAAAAGCATTTCTGTCTATCATAATGTATCACCACATTCAAGTAATCAATGGTGAAATATCAAACGTATGCTAGTTGTAAGCTTCCTGTTCCTGGAAGACTGAATAATAAAAAGGGTGTGAAGTTGCTTAACTTTGGGGTACTTCAGGATAAAATAGAATCATTGTTGTTTTAATTGATGTATGTTATATGCATTGAAACAGGACTTCAAACAACTGTTGGTATCACATATAGAAATCATACTGACCTTTAAATATTACCTGTCTTATACATGATATGAAAAAGCCTCTTTAGAGCAGGTCACGGTCCCCAAACTCAAGAACTTCACTGTGACACTGGAGAATAAAAAGGATTTCACAAGATTAAGGTATGATATGCCCCAGGAATGAACCATGAATGAAAATCAGAAAGGAGCCCTGACCGGTTTGGCTCAGTGGATAGAGCGTCGGCCTGCAGACTGAATGGTCCCAGGTTCGATTCTGGTCAAGGGCATGTACCTTGGTTGTGGGCACATCCCCAGTGGGAGGTGTGCAGGAGGCAGCTGATCGATGTTTCTCTTGTTTCTCTCTCATCGATGTTTCTAACTCTCTACCCCTCTCCCTTCCTCTCTGTAAAAAATCAAGAAAATATATTTAAAAAAAATTAAAAAAAGAAAATCAGAAAGGAAATCAGGGGTTTTTAACTTTGGTGCCAGGGGCCACTATGGCAGTCTGCTGAAGCCTGAGGCCACCACTACAGACTGATGTAAATGTTTGTAAATGCACACCGTAATATATACAGGATTACAAACAAAAAGAATTCTCTTGAACTACTGTTCTTTCTGTGGATTGCTTGGAGGTCCTTGAACCCAAAGTGAAGAATTTCTCTACATCTGGTGACTAGAAGACTGTCCAAGTATGGGACCTGTGAAGCTGAATTACATGAGCCTCAGTTTCTCAGCTGTAAAATGGGAAGAGCAATAGTGATTTATGGTAATCCCAAGGCGCAGAGCTCAGGATTAAATACAACACAGTAGCCCTACCTGGTTTGGCTCAGTGGGTAGAGTGTCAGCCTTTGGACTGAAGGGTCCCTGGTTCAGTTCCGGTCAAGGGCACATGCCCGGGTTGTGGGCTCAATCCCCAGTGGGGGCTGTGCAGGAGGCAGCCGATCAATGATTCTCTCTCATCATTGATGTTTCTATCTCTCCCTTCCTCTCTGAAATCAATAAAAATTTTTTTAAAAAATACAACACAGTAAAGAGGTTAGCATGTAGTCATTAAGTACCTGAAATACTAGTATGTTATTTATTAGGATTCTATATACTCCCCAACTCCACTATGTTGACTGTGGCAGAAAAATAAGCTCCCAGGCATGGAGGGGAGGGCAGGAATTCTTATATCTACTAACATGCTTTATAGTTTCAATGAGAGGACAAATGTCTGTTTCTCTTTCAAGTACATATTTCTGTTATTGAGCTAATAATTATGAAATGTTTGCTTCACTAGCTCATCCAGGAGAAGGCTTTTCCATTTTTATACTCCCAAAGGCTTGCTATACTCAGAATGGATCAAGAAGTCTGTTCAGCACAAGATTATTGATAGACTAGAGGCTCGGTGCATGGATTTGTGCACCAGTGGGGTTCCTTGGCTTGGCCTGCGGGGATTGGGTTGAAACCAGCTCTCCAACATCCAATGGGTCCCGGATTGCAAGAAGGCACAGGCCAGGCTGAGGGACCCCACAGGTGTATGATCGGGGCTGGGGAGGGACTGTGGGAGGGCTCCTGGGCGTGTCTGGCCCATCTTGCCCAGTCCCGATCTGCCAGACCCCAGCAGCAAGCTAACCTACTGGTCAGAGCGTCTGCCCCCTGGTGGTCAGTGTGCGTCATAGTGACTGGTCGAAAGGTCAGACACTTAGCATATTAGGTTTTTATGATATAGATATAAAGATCTGAAAAACAAGGTTGAAAAAGAGGTTTGTGGAGATAGAAGCTCTAAATTCCACTCAAAATTTAAAGCAGGTTTAAATGAAATATCTCTGTGAACACTTACATGCTAATAATGAGCAGAAAGGAGAAAGTCCATGGGAACCCAAACTTCAGCCTCCACCTGGGAGAAAGCTCCTCACCTGGCAAGAATCTGTGAGCCCAATAGCTGCCTCATTAGTGCCTTTGAAAAGCAATGTGCATGCTTTATTGAGGAGTCTTATCTGTAAAGGAACATTGCCACTGTGTTAAGCATGGATAATAGTTTACTCACTTTTAACATGGGATAGCACCTCAGCCACCAAAGTAGGAGAAGATATAACTTCTGTGAGCACTTTTAAACATGATGGGGACCTTTAAAAATAGCTAAGGTGGGAAGTGAATCCTGGCGATGCTGGAATTAAGAGTTTGGAAATGAAGCAGATAAACATATTTTTAAAATACAATGATTGATCTAATATACCCTCAGACTGTTGAGCCACACCCAGATGCACTAAATTAGAAACTTTGGGAGTTTCTAGCCATCAGAGTTAGAATGCTGATGTCTGCTCTATCTGAGAACAACTCAATGGCATGATGTTTGAGGTCTTCCAGCAGATCTTGGTTTGGAGCAGTGGTTCTCAGTCAAGGGCAGTTTTGCTCCTGGGATGTGGGGAGGGGGGGCATTGGCAGTGTCTGAAAACATTTTGTTGTTGTTGTCACAACTTGGGGTGGAAGTGCTGCTAACAAGTAATGGAAAGAGTTTAAGGACACTGACATTCTGCAAGGCATAGGACAATCTCCATGAAAGAAATATCTGTCCTACCCAGCCAGTATGGCTCAGTGCTTGAGTGTCAGCCCATGAATGAAGAGATCATGTTTGATTCCTGTCAGGATACATGCCTGGATCCCCATTAGGGGGTGTGCAGGAGGCAGTCAATCGATGTTTCTCATCATTGTTTCTAGTTTCTATCTCTCTATTCCTCTTCCTTTCTTCCTTTCTTCCTCTCTCTCTCTCTCTCTCTCTCTCTCTCTCTCTCTCTCTCTATATATATATATATATATATATATATATATATATATATATATATGTAATTATCTGTCCTAAAATGTCAGTAGTGCTGAGTTGAGAAACCCTGGTCTGGAACAACAGTTTTCAACTTGAATGCATAGTGTAATCATGTAGGAAGCTTTAAAATTATAGCTGTTGGCATCTTTTTTCAGAGATTCAAATTTATTTGGTATAAGTTTTAGCTTAGGAAACATGAGTTGAGAACCAGTGGACTAGCAGCTTCTGTTTGTTTGTTTATTAGCATCTTGTCTATCATTCTCTTTATGATTAATAAAGATGCTCCTAGATTGGGGATTTCCTAAGCCAGCATCGGTGTGAGGACTTGTGTTTTAGGAAAACCATTGTCAGAGACAGGTATACTGAGTGCTAGGGGAGAAAAGAACATCACATTTACTGTAAATGTACTTCTAAGGCTTTTGATGATTACATGTGTCAGAAATGCTCTTCCTTCATTCCTTGTTTATGATCTGAGTTCATGCTAATAGCCTCATTCTTTTACTCCTACTATTGTCACAACTTACAAGTTCACATAGACAGACAACAGTATGGTGATTACCAGAGGGATGGTGAGGTGGGAGGAGGTAGAAGCAAGGAAGGGGATAAATGGTGATGGAAAGAGAATTGACTTGGGGTGGTGAACACACAATGCAATATACTGATGATGTCTTGTAGAATTATACCCCTGAAACCTATATAATTTTATTTACCAATGTAACCCCAATAAATTCAATGCAAAATCTTATAAGCTCAACTACAAAGTCTGGATCTTATTGATTTACTAAATTGATCCTCAAACAAGTATACTTGTGATATGTGTTGTTTCATTTTACCCACTTTACCTATCATATGAGCTCTTAAGGACAAAGGGTGCTTTTACCTTTGTTAGTTCTGTTCTTGAGCCGAGAACACAGGTACAAAGTGAAGGATTTCATAAGCAATTAATATTAGCTTCTCAAGTAGATACTGACTCTTGAGGAATTCAGCACTGTGTTTAGAACTCTGTAAGTAGTGCGGTCCTGGGAGAAAGGTTAGGCTGGGGAGAATGATGCATTTGGGTTTGAAGTCCATTTCCTTTGGTTATTGGATTTGGGCAAGAGAATTATCCTCTCTGTGCCTTGAGTTCTTCCTCTGCAGTAGCTACTACTTAGAAGTGTTGAAATGATTAAATGAGATTAGACCAGGGATGGGCAAACTTTTTGACTCGAGGGCCACAATGGGTTCTTAAACTGGACCGGAGGGCCGGAACAAAAGCATGGGTGGAGTGTTTGTGTGAACTAATATAAATTCAAAGTAAACATCATTACATAAAAGGGTACGGTCTTTTTTTTTTTTAGTTTTATTCATTTCAAACGGGCCGGATCCGGCCCGCGGGCCGTAGTTTGCCTATGGCTGGATTAGACATACGCTACATTTAGCTCAGGCTTGGAATATGGTCACCACTTCAATAGTAGCTTATAAATATTATTATCAGATATTTCAGGAAATTGTTTTTATTTCTTCAAATCCACTCACCTCTAAGTAAAGGTTCTACAACTGCTAATAAATTATTTCAAAATAATTCACTGGTCTTTAATTACTTAAGCTGTCCACACTAAATAAGTATATTTAAGTGTTGTGGAAATAAATGAAGACCACTCATAAAAATAGGCAAAGGCTGTTTATTCAAAACTTGGTAGAGTAATGGAGTCAGTCAGCCAGCATCACCTGGTTTTAGCGGAGACTCAAAGACAGGCAGAGGAGTGTAAAAGCTATCTAAGAATGAAACAGAAGGTTTTGGGTATTCCCTGATTGGAGGCTGCTGACATGGGGAAGCTGGAGGCTGGCTAACTAGAGGCAGGGCATATTCATGAATGGACTGTATTTGGCTTTCTCTGGTTGGTTGGAAGTTGGGAGGGAAATTTGGAAGCTGTCAGTACTTAATCAATTGTAAGACCACTGGGGTTGGGTGCTACAGACGGTGTGATTTAACTTCCTGAACTGGCAGCTGCAGGTTATAGGTTGGTTTTCCCTGCTATTTGATGAAGGTTGTGGGTATGAGTCCTATTTTAGTATATGGTCCAAGCTTCTTCTGGTTGTATATTCAGTCTTTCCGCATAAAGGGTGGGGATGCTTATAGTGAAGAAGGCCAGTCTTAAGTAGAAGTGGTTGCATACCTGGTTAGGAGATGCTAAAGCTGTTACTACACAATCCAAAAATTCCTTTAAAGTCGAGCTCTGTGTTAAAAATCAAGCTAATTAATTATGAGACAGTTATTTGGTTTGGACCCTAAACTTTATGGTTATTTATTCTTCACAGCTTGTTGTTCAAATTAAAGGGCTATGTTGGCACCTACTTACACCACAGATAAACATTTGCATGTTGTGCCTATGTTCACCAACTGTGCACTTCATTGTTATCAACTCATTAATAATCATAAACCTACATGGATAATGTAAACACTGAATAAAAATATCTACTTAAGCTTTCAAGCACTACTTTCAATGTTTAAGTCCTAATTTCTAAGTCCTAATCTATTCTTTCAGAGAAAGAAAAGTGTGGGAAATTCCTATATCACACCAGTCTGAGGATACAAAAGCCATAAAGTAATTAACAAAACACTATTATTTTCCTCAATCATCACAACTGAGGGGGTGGAGGGGAAGAACATGGTTAGCAGTGCGAACATTCCTCCACATCAGTTCAGAAAGTCTCCAGGAGCTAACTTGAAGTTGAATACACCCCCTCTGGCTGTTTCACCATTTTCTCTCTCCTACTCTTGATGCTGGCTTTAGGGAGCATCCTCCGCCTCTAATTTATCAAAACTTCACAAGGTGGGCTTGCTTCGTACTCTCATGGCTTATAGAAATGTCAGAGGTAACAGCACCTAACACTTTCACTGCAGATCTTTGTCCCTAGGACCCAGGCATCTACCCAGAGGGCTTGGAAGATAGGCGATCTCTGTGAGGTTATGAAAAAATCCAGGAAAGGCTTGAACTGCAGCTTATTTTAGTCTTGGCAGACTATCTCATGACCCTTCCACCATATGAGAAGATGGGGAGCCTTCAAGGATGAGCTCATCTCCCAGTCACCTCCCTACCTCCTGCTTCCTGAAATATCTGTTAGGACAGTGTCTCATCGCCTTGCAGCTTCTGATGAGGGAAGGGGCTTTCTGCCCTAACCCCTCAGAATAGAGCTTCAGACTAAAACCTCTCAGCTGCTGTCTGCAGAGGCTCCTCAGCAACCTGTCCAAGTTGTGTGCTGG